>NC_051862.1:94827221-95039240 GCF_015732765.1 Culex quinquefasciatus | reverse complement strand
AAGACAGGCAGAACATTGTAAAATGTCTCTCACAAGTCGAAGGGGTGTGTTTGATGGGCTTGAGCTAGGTAGATGCGCATTTGGCTGAGGGCGCCTACAGTGCATACATTAACTTTAGGGCGCTGACAGTCACTAACTGGTATGTGAGGCGCTTATAGTGGAAACGTATTTTTAAACTTTCAAAATAAACTAAAGTACCTAAGCATACACATGGTTCTTGATGGTTAAACAAAGCGTAGATTAAATTAAAAATAAAATATGGTAAATTTACCTATTTTAACAAAGTAGTACTTATATAACGTAAGTTTAATTTTGAGGATTAAAGATTACTATTTTTGCATAAATTTTATTTTTGGTACGATTTCTGCTGATATTTTTTCTGTGATTTTGAATCAATATTATTAGAAATTAAAAAAGTCTTGTCAAAAAGAACGATACACGCCTGTGAACCCGTTGCCGAAACTGCAAGGTTTAAGAGGGCTAGATTATAAGGTGTTACGTCGATTCCGCATTATCAGAAATAAAAGTTATTTTATGTTTTTGATTTTTGCATTCAAAAATGTACGCACCTTCCCGCAAAGGAGAATGGGCAAATTTGTATGGGAGCTGGTCCAAGGATGTACACGAACGGGACCAACTTTTTCCGAAAGATCTCGCCGAGTCATGAAAAAAGTCTTCCGGACCAACTCTCTAAACCCGGGGTTCAAAAGTTACATGATGTTGAAGTTTGAGCATTTTGGGTAAAATGTACAAAAATCGTATTTTTGCTATTTCTAAAATCATTTATAAAATCTCCATTTTATTATGGATTTTGCTCATCTTGACTTCATTCGACGCGTATCAGCAAAACTATGAGTTCTAATATGTCTTAGCATGATTGAAACATGATTTCTCTTGTTTTTATACGTTTGAACCGTTTGTACAAGAGGCATCCCATAGAAAAAGTCGAAACTTCAAGGTATTGAAACCGGATCCGACCCAGACTGCTTCAGTGAGTATGGAAGGCTTCAGTGCAATGTTGTAATAACTTATTGGGATGGTCTGAGTCATCCGAGAACTCCTTGGAGTTAAGACCGGCGAGTCTACCGCCGTAACAAGCAAGATGTCGGCGGTTTTGACCACTGATCATACCCGCATGGCTTCAGTGAGTATGGTAGACTACTATGCTGATGTATTGGAGTGTCCTGGGTTCTCCTAGGACTCCCTGGAGTTAAGATCTGTGGGTCTACTACCGTAACAAGCAAAATGTCGACCGGTTTTGACAACGGAACATACCCGCATAGCTTCAGTGAGTGTGGTAGACTACTTTGCTAATATGTTAGGATGTCCTGGGTCATCCAAGGACTCCCTGAGTTATGATCTGTGGAGCTACAGTCGTAACAAGCAAGAGGTCGACGGTGTTTGACCCGGAACATACCCGCATAGCTTCAGTCAGTATGGTAGACTGCTTCCTTAATGTGTTAAGATGTCTTTGGTCATCCTAGGACTCCCTGGAGTTAAGATATTTTTTTTGAACCGCGCATCATAACCGCAAAGATTCCGTGAGTATGGCAGACTATATTGCTGTTATGTTGGGATGTTCTGGACCATTCCAGGGAGTCCTTGTAACAGCCGTAGACCTACAGATCATAACTCCAGGGAGTCCTAGGATGACCAAAGACATCCCAACACATTAACAAAGCAGTCTACCATACTGACTGAAGCTATGCGGGTATGTTACGGGGTCAAAAACCGTCGACCTCTTGCTTGTTACGGCGGTAGACTCACCGGTCTTAACTCCAAGAAGTTCTCGGATGACTCAGACCATCCCAATAAGTTATTACAACATTTCACTGAAGCCTTTCATACTCACTGAAGAAGTTTGGGTCGGATCCGTTTTCAAAACCTTGAAGTTTCGACTTGTTTCTATCGGATGCCTCTTGCAAAAACGGTTCAAACGGATAAAAACAAGTGAAATTATGTTTAATCATGCTAAGATATATCAGAATTCATAGTTTTGCTGATACGCATCGAATGAAGTCAAGAAAATCGAAATCCATAATGAAACAGAGATTTTATAAATGATTTTAGAAATAGCAAAAATCCGATTTTTTGTATATTTTTACTCAAAATGCTCAAACTTCAACAGCATGTAACTTTTGAACCCCAGGGTTTAGAGAGTTGGTCCAGAAGACTTTTTTTCATGTCTCGGCGAGATCTTTCGAAAAAAGTTGGTTCCGTTCGTGTACATTCTTGGACCAAATTCGCCCATTCTCCTTTATTTTAGGAAAATTTCAAAAATTCTTTAACGGTTAGTAAGGTAATTCGCTTGGCTAAACACTTGCTAGAAAGTGTCAAAGATTTCAAGAACCTATAGGTTTGAAAACATTATTTAGTAAACAAACAGTGACTTTTGCCCTTAACTTACACAAACTTAATTTTTGAAAATTCATAAAATTGACTCTAAACCTAGTCGTAAACCCTTTCTTTGTCCCGTCGTACTCGATAATGAAAATGACCATCCCCAACGTGGACAAATAAAAATGTTATCATAAAAGATAACTCTATCTACACATAATTAAATTTGATCCATTTTGGAATTGATAATAAAAACTGTCTCTCGCGTATTCAATCCAGAAGTCAGAATTATATATTAACAGGGTATCCAGATCCACGGTAAGTTTCGGAGAACAAATCTAAGATAAAAGTCTAAGATAAAAGTGAATATTTTTATCGATTTTAATGTATATATCTATGGAAAAATCACATGAAATTGATAGAAACACGTACATTCATATTTATCAAATTTGTCATGAACATGCCTTGAATGACTTGAACGGGACCATCCATAAACCACGTGGTCACTTTAGGAGGGTATGGTGATTGTCCTCGATCCATACAAAAGTTTTTTTGTATGGACAATTGTCCACAAGAGGGGAGGGTGGTGGAGGTAACAGATTCCCAAAAAGTGCCCACGTGGTTTATGGATGGTCCCAACTTGAAAATAACATATAAAAATCCTTATTCAGTTATCCGAAAAACACAATTACTTAATAAGGAAAGGAGGCAGAATTCCTAAAATAAAGGAATTTCGTCCTTTTTTTTATTTCAGTGTATGGCTTTTGAACTTTATCTTTGCAATCAAATAGGAGAAAACAGATTGACTAGCTCTCAATAACATAATCTGATGCGATTTAGTATTACCTAAAGCGTCCAATTTCCCAGGGTTACAAAATTCCCGGGAAACGGTAAATTTTAAATTTATCCAAAATTGTTCTTATATTGGTTCTGGTTAATATTCTTCAACAAAATTGTATAAAATAGCAACTTAAATGATCAAATTAAGTGCGAGGGTCAAATAATGCCTTAACTGCTTGAAAAACATTTTCAAGAAAATATATTGATATTCTAAATTTATAGACTATTTCTAAATTTACTAGTATTTTTTTGCAGTGATATTTTGTCCAATCACAGTCTTTTGACGGCGAGTAAAATGAATCCATGCTTCAAAACCATAACATTGCTATTGAATATGGCTCTGTGAACAGTTTGAGAGAATATGATAAAGAATAATATTGAGACGACGTTAAAATGAAATACAAAATAATGCAGAAAATATGGATTTGTTGGCAAATCGTTTTCTTGAACAAATCTTACTTCTTTGAGCTCATGAATAAATAGATAAGCATTGAATTCACCTTAAAAATCAGCTTTTTCACCTAAAATATCATTTTCATAAAATCACCTTCTACATAATACGAAGTAGTTTTTATGATTCAGCTTAATAAATGATTTCGTCTAAAAGAATTTTCATAGCAATAAAAGTAGTTCAGTTCATATTAAACCTCTTACGCCCTTGTTAGCTCAAGTTTTTTTCTTGATATTAAACTGTTAACACTTTTTAACAAATTTACCAATTTTTTTTGAATAACCCTCTCTGAGACATCAATTGATATTTTTTTCAATTTTCATCCAATTTGGCCATGGTAAACAAAACCGTAAAAAAATATAATTTGATTTTGGCAGAACAGGATACCTAAGTTTTAAATGATATAACAACCAGAATTATAATAGTTAATTTTCATTTCATAATATCGTAATTTTTGTTGCTCAACGAATAAACAAGATCCCAGTTGTGAAAGCTTCAGAAACTAATATTTTTTGAAATATTTATACTTTGATATAAAATTTTCAGGCGAACTGAATGGTTATAAGAACAATAAATTGAAATGAATAAAATAAAATTGAGTTTTTCATTACTATTTTTTGAAAATTTAAAAAATGTGCCAAAAAGTTAAGAAAATTATGAAACTATATTATGCGCAATTATCGTTACTTTTAACGGCATTGCTTTATTGAGACAAGAAATTGATATCAAAATTTTATTTAATATCTTTAAAAAATAAATATGAGCATTCAAAATGTCTCAGTTAACGCTTCCTATTGTGTAACTAAGCGAAATTCGCATATTTCAGCTAGTAACGAACAAATAATGATATTTTATTATGAGAACTTGTTCCGAAAATTGTTCTTAGAGATCTAATTGATAAAGTCTAGATTATACAAAGTGGAATCAAATTAGATAATTTAGAAGAATATGTGCAATTTGCATAGATTATGTATATGTATTAGGATGTAACAAAAATTACATTTTGGCGGGCATTCAGAGGTTTGTTCCGGTGGTCATACTGAGCTCAAATCCCAAATATGAGGTTGATTGGATGTAACAGGAGCTGGCGCTTTGCATTTGAATTTTAAATGGGATTTAACCCGTAAAAAGATTTTTTTTTTCAAAAATGTAACTTTTTAAGGCACTTTGGCCACTGAAGCGCTTATTTTCAACATCACTGGCGTGTAGGCCCGATTCTTGCACATCTTTTGGTATATATAACATTGATATTTGGAGCACCCGGAGCTCGGTACAGACCTTCAAAGTTTGGCATTTTTTTCGAAAAATCGATCCCAGCATAATCAAATGGTGTCTCGGACGCCGCGAGATGCGACGTAAATCTTTTTTACGATTCAGTAGCCAAAGTGCTTAAAAATATAATAAGCATATTAGACTTTCTTACAAGGTGCAAAATATCAGACCTACCTTATTTATCTAGGAGAACTCTAAATAATCACACCGTGTACATTGTACACTGTATGACTTAATTAAAATCAAACTATGTTTCATTTCCCATATTGATTCTCGATCTATAAAGCAAACGAAATCACTTAGTAAAGTCCTCTACTAGAATAAAGTTGCCACATAGAGCGATTTGTTCTGAGTCCCTATCACTTCGAAAAAAGCCTTAACCAGAAGCGAAGATCTCTTTCATCAAAAAATAAAACAGCAATTAAAAAAATAATATTAATGGTACTGATTTCAAAAGTATTCTTTTTTCAAAGCTTCGGGGTAAATGTTCTGAAAAACTCTACCCGTCAAAAATCATCCTCTGTTAGAGTATAAAAAGAGTAAGTCAGCCTACACAAGTCATCTGTTGGAAACATGTTAACAAAGCGATGCATAAGGTTTGCATGCCCTGTGAGGCTGTTGCTGCGAAGTGGTTGTTCAAGAATGCTACACCGTTAAATACTGTAAGCACAGAGATAAAGGATGAATTGCACGTATTTACAATATGAAAGATGATAGTGTTCTCATAAACATTGATGATCGTGCCAAAAAAATAAAACGCATTACGCAAATGAATGACGAATTAGATTTTGCGCACTACCAAACAAATAAAAATAAAACAATGCGATTGTGCTTTTAAAACGAGCTCCAACATTTTTACCAATTCGGAGTATCGATTCACCTGAAGGGTAGGCTCCTACTCCTTCAATATCAGAAAGTCATTTGAAATCATTGGACCAAATTTGATACATTTTGGTGAGCGAGTTGGCTTCTCTCGCTCTTGGGGAAACATATAGTTGCGTGAGCACAACAACCAAAAATCATTTAGTTAAATAAAAAAAAACTTATGCATCGCAAGAGTGACAAAGCTAAATTTAAATAAAACAAACAACAAACCATCGCGCAGCGATCGCGCATCGACTTAGCGACTTTGCGACAGCACTACCTTGAAACACTGAAATGTTTGGTTGACTTTCCAGAAAGAGTGCATATGACTTGAAAAAAAGAAAAGGGCGCTTCAAAATTGAGCCAAGAAATTGGTGAAACCAAGGGGCTGGAAACTCTTGGAGCTATAATTATTATGTTAACCAGTATATCAAAATATATGTTAGTATACTTATTATTTCCTTCACATATCGCCAGTATACTTACCAATATACTGAGAGTATCTTAATATACTGACAGTTTATTGCTTTTCGGTTAGTATACTAATAAGTATACTGGAATATCGTTAGTATACTCAGTATTCTTAAGTAATATTAGAGTTTCCAGCCCTTGGGTGAAACTTGGTGCAAGCCCTTTTATGGTCAAAAATATCGTTTAACTTGAATATTTTTCCTTAAAAAATAAATAAATTTAAGCAAACAGCTAAGTAGATGTCATCTACTCAAATCTACCCATAAGCACACCCCTGCAATTTTTTTTTTCAGCCATAAGGGCGCCTCCAGTCAAATTTTCATATTGAGAATTTCAATACATTTTTTAAGTCGTAGGGGCGCCTCCAGTCAAATTTTCATATTGAGAATTTCAATACATTTTTTTAAGTCGTAGGGGCGCCTCCAGTCATATTTTCATATTGAGAATTTCAATACATTTTTTTTAAGTCGTAGGGGCGCCTCCAGTCAAATTTTCATATTGAGAATTTCAATACATTTTTTTAAGTCGTAGGGCGCCTCCAGTCAAATTTTCATATTGAGAATTTCAATACATTTTTAAGTCGTAGGGGCGCCTCCAGTCAAATTTTCATATTGAAAATTTCAATACATTTTTAAGTCGTAGGGCGCCTCCAGTCAAATTTTCATATTGAGAATTTCAATACATTTTTAAGTCGTAGGGGCGCCTCCAGTCAAATTTTCATATTGAGAATTTCAATACATTTTTAAGTCGTAGGGGCGCCTCCAGTCAAATTTTCATATTGAAAATTTCAATACATTTTTAAGTCGTAGGGCGCCTCCAGTCAAATTTTCATATTGAGAATTTCAATACATTTTTAAGTCGTAGGGCGCCTCCAGTCAAATTTTCATATTGAGAATTTCAATACATTTTTAAGTCGTAGGGCGCCTCCAGTCAAATTTTCATATTGAGAATTTCAATACATTTTTAAGTCGTAGGGCGCCTCCAGTCAAATTTTCATATTGAGAATTTCAATACATTTTTAAGTCGTAGGGGCGCCTCCAGTCAAATTTTCATATTGAAAATTTCAATACATTTTTTAAGTCGTAGGGCGCCTCCAGTCAAATTTTCATATTGAGAATTTCAATACATTTTTAAGTCGTAGGGGCGCCTCCAGTCAAATTTTCATATTGAAAATTTCAATGCATTTTTAAGTCGTAGGGGCGCCTCCAGTCAAATTTTCATATTGAGAATTTCAATACATTTTTTAAGTCGTAGGGCGCCTCCAGTCAAATTTTCATATTGAGAATTTCAATACATTTTTTAAGTCGTAGGGGCGCCTCCAGTCAAATTTTCATATTGAGAATTTCAATACATTTTTTTAAGTCGTAGGGGCGCCTCCAGTCAAATTTTCATATTGAGAATTTCAATACATTTTTTTAAGTCGTAGGGGCGCCTCCAGTCAAATTTTCATATTGAGAATTTCAATACATTTTTTTAAGTCGTAGGGGCGCCTTCAGACAAACTTAATTTAAAAAATATCGCTCCTCGACTTGGCGACTTTGCGACAGACTGCGACAGCACTACCTTGAAACACTGAAATGTTTGGTTGACTTTCCAGAAAGAGTGCATATGACTTGAAAAAAAGAAAAGGGCGCTTCAAAATTGAGCCAAGAAATTGGTGAAACTTGGTGCAAGCCCTTTTATGGTCAAAAATATCGTTTAACTTGAATATTTTTCCTTAAAAAATAAATAAATTTAAGCAAACAGCTAAGTAGATGTCATCTACTCAAATCTACCCATAAGCACACCCCTGGTCGTAGTTTCAACCTATCAGGTTCATATTTGGGGAAAAAGTGTTTTGTTATGGACGCTCCCTTAAAAAAATATTCATAAATGCTTGATTCTGGGGTGTAAAAGTAAATTATGGACAAAAATTACTTTTTCGCTCGTTGGCTGCCATTAACACTAAAACTAATATTTCTTCAGATTTCTTTTGACGTTCAATAGGGAATGAGTTGGGCTATAAGGTCCTTTCATAAGGTTTGACCAAAATTAAGAATATACCCAGAATCCAGGACAGTCTCATTGTTCACCACTCTTTGCAGCCAATGGATAACAATGAGAAACTTTCAATTCATCGCCGACAGCTTGATCAGAGCAGACGTGTTGTGACGTGCGCGCTAAAGGCAACGTTGCGTGCCTCGAGTTGTTTGACAGATGGAGGTGGAAGAGACCTCCGAGACGGATGACTTTCAACTCATCCACGGAAATCGGAAGCGGAAGAAGTCCCCTGAGGTCACCGGAGCTGTCGCCGGAGAAGGAAAAGTGGAGCAGAATCTGCTCAACAACAACAAGTTCAGCCCGCTAGCGGAAAACAAAAACAACAACAATGCCAGCCCAGCAGGAGGAGGAGACGCGGTTCCAGCACCCGGCCAGTAGGCAAGTTAACAAAAGCAACTACCTTTGGTGGTGAAGAACACCACGGATTTTTACAAGCTCGTGGCGATAGTGGAAAGTTGTAAATTTGGATCCAAGGTGACCTGCTTCTCTGTCAAAGATTTTGACAAGTTGCAAGAGCTCCTCAAGAAGAAGAAAGTGGAATTCTACACCCACGAACGGCGGAGCGAACGAAATCATCGGGTAGTTTTTCGTGGTTTACCTGATGAACTGAAACCGAACGAGGTCAAGTACCTTCGTAAGAGGGATCTCAAGCTGGACGCGCTGGAGGTGCATGTTATCAAGCGGAAGGAAAAGTCCACCGTAAACGAAACTCCGTATATTGTTGTCTTCCCCAAGGGATACACCAATCTGAAGAAGACCTCTGCAATGAAGGTTGTGGCAAACACTATCATCCGGTGGCAGGCCTACCGGAACAAGCGGCCGAACGTTACCCAGTGCAGGAACTGCTTGCAGCTGGGCCATGGGACCAGGAACTGCCACCTCAAGGGGCGGTGCAACAACTGTGGGGGACCCCACAAGACGGACGAGTGCAAAGTCCAAGAAGCAGAGCCGAAGCGGTGTGCCAACTGCTCTGGAGCTCACGAAGCCACGGACCGCAGCTGCCCCAAGCGTGCGAACTTCATCCAGAGGCGCCAGCAGGCGTCGAAACCGAAACCACCGGCAAGGAAGGCGGAGAAGCAGAGTCCAGCAGTTCCGGCGTTCACGCTGGCGGAGTTCCCTCCGTTGCGCAGTCCCGGCCGGAAAATCGAAGGATCGCCCCGCAGGAAGCAGCCAAGGAAGCTCCCGAGACGGTGGAGCCACGAAAGAGGAAGCCGGGGAGGTGCTCTACAGTTCTGCTTCGGTGAACCTCGTTGGATAAATGTACGACTCGTGCTGAAAAAATCCTCTTTTTGCAACTTGTTGCATAAACTACTATTTTGAATACGAAGTTTTTAATTTTTACAGGTGTATTTGGATTTAAATTTTAACCTATGTGCCACGGAATAGGGCATACAATTTCAGATCTTTTGTTACCCAAACATCTAACATTTCTTAATCACCCTACTACATCATATTCTGTACCATTTTGTGATTGTCAGACTTTGGATTATTTACTTTACATTCAATAACATTTGAAGGTGTAGGTAGATTGCAAAATTGATGACATTTCAGTTCAACACACGGTTACACGGTTGATCTGGTTAAGCTACCATTTAAATGCAACCATTCTTCGAACAACCATCAAATCTGCCCACACTGCCCCTGGCTACATACCACAGATCTGAATGCGTTTTCTTATCTTCATCTAACCCGCATCCCCTTGCAGGCCAAGTGCGAATGATGCTGATGATACCTCTTCAGTTGACGCTCAGGTGAGGAACATCCTGGAAGGAGCGACACTGACTACGTCCGTAGTCCTGTTAGATCATTCTTGATCAAGACAGTATAGCTCTGGTTCCTTGCAAGTGTCCTATTTTCTTACCTCCACGTTGGCTTGGTTTTCATGATGACCTAGCTGGTGGCCTGTGGAAACGGCTCGTAAACCTTTGACCACCGCGGGTCAGACTCGAGACGGCTAAAAGAAAGGGGCGCGACAATGTGGGACAGGGAAGTAATTTGTGATTGTAGACGGTATTGTTTTGATTCGCAGTATGTTGAGTCAACTGCTGTGGATGTACCTGAAACATCGCACAACGGGGTTTCTCTTCTTTTCGTTTTTATCTACCATTAGAGAGCCTGGAGCTTGTTAGAGAACGGACATCTCGAGCCTGAGGTGCCAGTCGAAGCACGGGAGCTGACAAACGTATGGTGCCTATCGAGCAAAATCCTTTGTGACGGTTCTCGTGCTTCGATTGGTGCTTTTGATTTGAGATGTCCGTTCTAGAATAAGCTCCAGGTTCTCTATCTACCATCTATATTCTGTTTATTTTGTTTCACTGATTCTCTAACACGCCTTATGTTTATTATCGTCCATTTGTTTTCGATTTTTCTTTCATGATTCTCTTATTTCTCAACGCTTTTCCACTATATTTACTAATTGATGCTGCTGTAACAAACTGTCTGTTTTCCCTTAATTTGGCAGCGATGTCAATTTTGTTTATCTTTATTTATCTATTTGAATAATTGTTCATCTGCCCTATAAATTTCCCTTATACAATCTAAGCTTGTTTGTTGCCTCTATTTATTAACTATTGTTAATTTCTTTATCTACTTCATAAATTACTATCTTTCTTTTACTATTGATTCTTCAAATAGTATATTTCTTTCATTGTCCATTGTTTTCAATCTTCACCCTTTTCTTCAAACAAATGAGGTTCGAGCCCTTACTCAAATTTTGAAATGATTAAAGAATTAACACAAATATTACTATTGTACTTTTGAAAAACTTGTATAAAATGTTTAGGACCAAAAATTGTAACAAAACACCGCGACAAAAGAAATAGCAACATAAACACGACTCAACTTTAGGAATGATTTCAGCAGAAAACAATACACAGTAAAATAACAACTAGTTTTTGAATTCAAACTAAAAATAAAACAGTTTTGCTTTAATGAAAGTTGTTAGGCACACTTCAAATGGTTAGGCGCTTATACTTACATCAAACCCTACGTAATGTACCACCCCGGCCGAGTTAAAATGCGTAACCGGAAAAGAAGGTGTGCATGCCTGGCACGAACACTCAAAGCGTGTTCTAGCGTGCTGCTCGTACTGACTCAGAGCAAGGGTGAGATGTAGGTGTAAGGGCAGTGCGTGTTCGTCGGGAACCTAGTGCATAAGATCGGTCAAGGCCCGTTCTTACACTGAAAATTGCGAATTGCGAATTGCGAATTGCGAATTCATCTAACCCGCATCCCCTTGCAAGGTGCATCATAACTAAACCTCACTTTTACTTTCAACTGTAACGAATCCGCGAGAACCAGTTCCAAATACATGTCATAAATAGCATCGCTAGGCAGAACCATCTTCCCAAGCACTTGGACTTTGCAAAAGGTGCAAAATCTGGTTTAGAACAGAGAAGAGACCTCTCCTATAGCAGCCTGCAGGGTTAAGAAGGCAAACTGCCAACCGATTTGAAATCTAATTTGCAGATCTGCGGGCTCCGCTACCTTGGGGGCGAAACGAGAGGAGCCACCTGCTAAATTAATGTTATTAGAAGAAAAAATTGCATTTTAAACATCCACTCAGTGACTGTTTTGGTGCCGCAATCTTTTGAAATGCTTTGCTGATGGGTTCCGATAAGTACGGAACGTATAATTTTCGCCCTTGTATCGATCGGTTTCTGCTGGGCCGGCGGGGTTGCTCCCAAAAGTGAATGTTATCGAGCGAACAACTAATAATGATGATGATGATGGTGGTGGCTGGGGCTCGTGTGAGGAATGCATAATTTCTGTATTTAGAAGAAGCCCCCGAGCCTGATGCCTACTTGTTACACACGCAGCTTTGTGATCCAGGGCAGATGGTATAGTGGCCTTAAGAAGTCCCTTAAGTTTGGACTAGCAATTTAATTTTAAATTGTTCGATTTGTTTACTTTTCCATAATGTTGCATTAATCTTTCACCACTTACTACGAATTTGTTACTTTTGACCTTGAAATCATCGATAAAATCGTTATCTAATTGCCGCTGGCGAAAGGAAACCTCAACCTGCATATCAAATCGACAGCTTATTCAAAGTGAGCGCATTTCGTGCGAAATCAGGTGCCATCATACTACGTTCACGCCGTTTGCCTTTGGAATGCCGCCATGTAATCCGTTCCATTCCTCCCGGGGGGGAGACGCCGTCACCTCACGTGGAGTCAAGAGGAACAAATGCCAAGGTTGCCGGCAATCTGCACTCTCGTGCGGCGCTGCTCTCATGGTATACCGCCAAGAGGTGTGCGAAGCTTAAGCCGTCAAAGTTTATTGGTTTAATGTTTCCAGTTCATGCGCTGCGGCGGCAGTCCTCGCGCAAGGTCGATTAGGCTTAATTTAGTTTCAGGTCTCACGTGGCGAGCAGGATTCCTTCTTGTGAACTTTTTCTTGAACTGGCTTGAAATGGTTCGATTGATAGAATAAAAACAGTCAATTACACAGCTCTGCAAAATATTTGGATGATCTGAGTATTATTGAGCTTCTTAAACATTCCAGGCTCAACTCGGATCATTTTTCGTTTTGAATTCAGAGATGTATTGCATCTTGCATATTCTTGACCACACTCAACCCACTTCAACGAATTATCTTTGCGGTTCACATAACGCAGTAGGCCTGGCCGTATCAATGTATGTAAAGCTAAGAACAAGATTATTCGTCCTACGCAGACGCAGAACTTTGCGGCTGCCATCGACCATTGAACAAAGCAACCCCTGAGATTGTCAGACTGACAGATCTCAGATTTTTTTTAGTTTGTATCCTGTTGGTTTGACAAAGTAAAACTAAAAATTGACAAATTGTCACTTTTTATACGACGCTCACGCACACTACCAAAACAAGCGCTGTAAATATCGGTGCAGGGTTACCAAGTCAAAATCTGAAAAATCTGGCAAAGTATCGGACGAAAATCTGGAAAAATCTGGCAGATAAAAATCTAACAATTCTCAATGGTGAAGGGGAGAGGAGATATAAATCAATTCAAAAATTTGTAGAATTCAGGTGGTTGAATTGATTCTGTGGCTTAAAAAATGTTTAATTTACATTCTCTCTAAGAAAAACACTTTCTATTTTTCACATTTTTCAATAATATTCGTTCATTTTAATCAAAAGCTGTTCAAAATAGGTATACACTCAACCCCCGGTGGTTGGTCACTTTTTCGTTTGACACTTTTTTAGTTTGTACCCCGTTGGTTGGTCTAAGTCAGGGGTGCTCAAAGTTTTTAGAGACCGGGCCAAATTTGATGCTCAAATGAGCTTGTGGGCCAAATTTACAAAATTAGATGTTTATAAATAAAAATTACGTTATTTAATTTTAAAAGACTAGAAAAAACATCTTTCAGCTCCAGTTTTTTTGAAACTTTTATTATTTTTTCATCATCATTGTTAATAAAAATTAATATAAAACACAAAATAGCAGTTTTCTACAGGTATTGTTGATTTTATTGTTTATGGTCTATGGAACAATGTTTTCAGCTTAATGTACTTTTTTGTACTTAAAAGTTTTCAATAAAATTGTTTTTTTTTTTTTTTTTTTTTTTAAAGAAGCCTGGCAACATTGCCCACGAGCGGTTGATTGTTTTGCGGTGCGCCGGGATTTTCGTGATTTTGTAGTGTTTTCGGAAGTTTTTGGTGTTGGTTGTGTGCTCGAAATGTGGACGTTTTATAGAAGTTGCCCGGGAAGATGAAGGTTTTCCAACAACAAGGGTTTTTCCGCCTGTTCTTGGAATAAAGTTTCGGTGGTTCGGTGTTTTTCTTTTTTTTCTTTTTTTTCATTCATCCATCGAAGTGCGGTCGGCGCGTTGCAACCGTGCATCATTTGTGCAAGTGTCAAACGGAGGCTTCACTTTCCTGCAGGGCTGAGGAGTGGCGTCCGCCGTCCATCAGTGACGTTTGTTCGTTTTGAGTGAGGGAGAGAGAGCATCGTCAGTGTTTGGTGTCATCGCGCTTTGTTGGTAAACAGATGACATGCTGGCGCTGTGCTCTAACGGTGGTGGGTGGTGTTGACTACCGAGTCTGGGTGTTGGGTGGGAGGCTCATTGGTTTAGTGATGTTGGTTTGCGAGTGATCGGTGGCGGTTGTGTTTCAAAGATGGAAGGTGGACTTCTTCATCTTTGAAAGCGAAAAATTTCTGCGAGTGGAGGATTATCAACTATCATCCGGTGAGTTCGTTCCATGTTGCGTGTTTACTTGATTTTTTTTAAAGTATGTGTGGGAGATATAGGCCCTTTTTTTGTGAATCCTATTTTTTAATGTTCTTGGTATTTTTTTGTTTTGTTTTATTTATTTCTGCCTTTAAAAATTGTCCACGTTGTGTTCGGGTCGTCGCCAACTATTAACGGTTTAAATTGTTTCTACACATTGGCAATTAGGGGAAATATACCCATTTTAATCACACTAAGCCGTTCGACCAATTCTCATCACTTTTGCCATTTTCCGCTATTAAATTACATTTTCAGGTGTATCAACAATGATGAGTTGCTTGCTCACTTTTATTTGAGCTATTCATTAGTTTGGAACAGTCAAAAACACTTTATTTAAGCTGTAATTAATGATCAAAGTGCTGATAGGCCGATAATAGAAATAGGCTGATAAAGGGTATAGTTCCCCTACTTTAAATCAATTCGATTTGATTTTTTAACAATCAAGTGAGTTCATTGATCATTAGTGCAGTACCTATGAGGACGCGCAGTCCTGTTTTTTGTGTTATTTTCGTCTCTTTTGTGTCGCTGTTTGTGTGCATGGGGTGATTGGTCTTCTTCTTCTTCTTTTTCATTTCACTTAGTTCGCGCGTTCGTTGGCCGATGAGATTTTTTTGTTCTCTTTACATAGTTTTCGATAAAAACGATCCGAGTTCGTTAGGTTTATCGTGTAACAAAATTATTTTGTTTCATCAAGAACGTCGTGTGGTGCGCGAGTCTCTTTTTTGTGTTGAAAAGACCTTCCCATAGCTCCGTAGCTCGGAGGGCTCGACGTCGGTTGTTTGTGTGTTAAGCCCTCTCCATAGCATCGTAGCTCGAGAGGCAACGAAAATCAATACCTTATCTAGCTAACAGAAAGAAGATCGGAAGCCATTTGATGATTGAGTTCGTCGCGTCTATTCCGTAACAAATTCATGAACTAAATGATTATATAATTAAAAATCAGACTACGCTATCATTGCAGCATTGCGTTTAACACCTCATTGTATAAATAAATATTATTTGGTTTAATCTTTCCACAGCCGGCTGTCTAAGATTAAACCATTTCATTAAAAATTTAACAACAGTTAAACGGGAAATGTCTCATCCGCAGCAACCGATTGTTTGCCTTGAGAATAAAATATAATACCTTTCAACAAACACTATGATTTTGGGTCGCATCATCATCTTCTATGATGAATCCTGACCAAACACCCTATCCTACTAACCAATTTTCAGGTTCCTGGCGCTCGTGGGGTGTAAGCACAGAGTAAATCAGCTGCCCTAGTAGCAACCTGCGCTAACTAACATTCCCGTCCCTTAAAATCGAGATCTACAAACTGACATGGCGGGCGCCGTTGGTGGCCAATGACTGTTACCTATTCGCAACTGATCTTGTTTTGGAAGTCATGGTGTTTTATCTTTTCAGCGCATTCATACATGCTGTTGATAAGGGAAATACCACTTGATAGTCGAAGCCTATGATCAGTAGTGCTGAAAGGATATTACGGTTCTGTTCAGCAACGGAGAAGGACAACCATGGGTGGTCTCTCATGCTCATGCTCATGCTCATGCTCAATAAAATTGTTTTTTTTTTTATATTTCAAAAATGACCGACATCTAACCTGCATAATTTATGTAACGGCGTAATTTTATCAATAAATTAAGTGTAGCTAGTAAAAATTCGTTGCGAATCAGAATTTCAACATTTCAACAAAAAAAAATGTTAAAAAATATGTTGAACCCGTAAAGTTGGATTGCAATCGTTATTTTCATAAAAATGAAAGACTCGACTTTTAGCTACAAAAAATTTATTCTTCGAAAATTCTCTAAAATTCAAATTATTTTTGAATAAACCAGAACCAGCCAAAAATGATGTTAAATGCAAAGGAATTTATTTTTTATTAACTGCACAAAAATTTCTATACATTTTTCTATGTTTTTCAAGAAACGATTTTTGCCCATGATTTTCGAGATAATTTTTAATTGCGGGGGACAGGAGGGTTGTCGAAAAATCTTTGTTATATACTTGCAACAGTCTTATTCCTCCAATTTCAACATTTTTTCTGTCTAAGCTTGAATTTCCAAAAATGTTTGATGAAAGTTTTTACGATATTTACTAGTTTTACTCACATTGAAATGGAGTCCTAAAATGAAGATCAACATTTTAATAAATCATTAGTTTTTAATCAACAAAAAATAAAAAAAGAAAAGCATTAAAAAAGTTTTAAACAAAAATTAATTTTAAAAATGTATAAAAGCACTTTACAAGTGAACAACGGGCTATTTTACATAATTATTCAAAATGGATCTGCGGGCCACAAAAAATCACCTCGCGGGCCACGTTTGGCACGCGTGCCATACTTTGGTCACCCCTGGTCTAAGTCAAACTAAAAAGTGACGAACTTTCACTTTTTACACTGTGCTCATGCACACTATCAAAACAAACGTTTGGTAGTGTGTGTGAACTCCGTGTCAAAGGGGTGTCAAACTAAAAAGTGACCCCGTTCGTTTGACAACAGTTGATGTCAAACCATCGGGGTTTGAGTGTAATGCATTCAGCTAGGGTTAGATTAGATTGAATTAGATTGAATGACAAAGTGCGTATACGTACACAGAAAAAAAAGTAGAATTCGGGATGTTGAAAATGTGGTAAGTTGAAAATTACCTCTTCTTTTTTTAAAAAATGTGTAAAAATGTGAACCTGATGAATATTCATCAAAAACTTAATTAATAAATTTTTTTTTTAAATTAATAAATTTTTTTGACACAAATTCTGTCACCATTTTCTGATGAATATTACCACAATTTTTTTTCTGTGTACACATTAAGTATTAAATCTGAACCCAAGTAACCGCGAAGCACTAAATAGCGGCATTAAATCAGCATTATATTGGCATTTAATACCAGCAAAACATTTAATCAGCACTTTTCCCTTGAGAAATATTTCAAGTGGCGCACAGTGATGCTGATTCAATGCTTCACCGTAAGCTCGAACAAAAATAAACTGCTTTATCGACGTCAAGGCTGGGGAAAAAAGAACAGCTGCTCCACACACACTTGGTGGTGAGCCTCCTTTGTTTTTTTTTCTCCTGTTGCGTTTCATGTGTGAGTGTGACACTTTGATGTTATTCTAGTATTTTTCTCGTCGATCTCCAGGTTGCGCGCCAGACAACTGATGTATTCTGAAATAGGGGGGATGGCGTCGCTATTTTTAGACCACGTTTTCCACTTTTTCTAATCGAAACCGACTACTTTATCGACTTAATTTTGCTGGGCGAGATAGGACGCCGTCTATTTTTAGACGATGACTCAGCACTTTTCCACTCTTGCACTTAGAAAAACCAGATGGCAGCACGATGTAGCGCCACGTCCCTATGAGTGTTTGTTTTGAAACTTTTAATCGATGTGGTTGATGCATCGAACATTAAGGAAGACTTTATTTCTGCTGTTTCGAGATTCTGGTTCAAAAACCCGTTGTCATTTCGTTGGACGGAAATTATTTACGAGTCACTCAGCAAATTGCGGCCAGCCAGTAAGTGCAGTGCAATCAATTACGGAAAGCTTGAGGCACAGACAAACAGACGTGACTCTCCATACAAATTATTTTTGAAATCCATCGTCCTTAATAAAACCACCAAATCACGACGACGCCAGCGCTGCCTGGTGAGCTGATGCCGAAGCGCAGCCCAAATATACTCATACAAACTCATTACTGTCATGTGTCATTTTAGTGTATGCGTGAGACAATCAAGCCATAACGATTGTAAACATCAACAGCTGACCGATATAATTTTGTTGTTGCTGATCGTCAGAACCCGATGCAAAAAATAAAAATCAACGTCGATGGCCGAAGATGACGGTGATCAGTTCAGTTTCCAATGGCAGAACTTCATGAGCCAAATCATGCGGCAGCAACAGCAACGATGCATTACAACCGCAACGACAGAGATCAAATCCCCGTTGCTTCCAAGTTCTATCGAAGTTTCCTCCTCCTCCAAAAGCTCGAACTCCTGGCACCATCATCAACAAGATACCCCAGGTCACGAAAACATCAGTAGTGGCCACCGAAATAGAAAAATCCAATTCAAATCTACCGGAATTGATCCCCACGATGGGCGTTTGGAAACATCCGCAGGGAACGTGTCCACGGCACAGTTAAGTTGCGCTAAACAACAAAAGCAAAAAGTGACAAAGGTTCCAAAAAATGCTGCCGTTAAATTTATATCGAAACAGAACCACAGAAACTGAATTGTAGAAAAAGATTGAGTGGCGCAACATCGCCAAAAGGCCAAAAGGACGACCAGCAGCAGCAATCCACAAATTACAAGCAGGTTGCTCCCAAGGAGATGACTCCACCACAGGATCCGGCTTCCTCCACAGTAGTGGGCGCCACAGCAGCAGCCTCGACATCGGCAGGCAGTTGAACAGGCCTACCGGGTTAATATTGGGGCAAGAGGCTCTGGCCAAGGCTTCCCCAACCTTTTCCTGCAAAGCTACCGTTAGATTTCCTGAATTCCATACATTTTTGTGCTCTCGTTTGCTGCTTCGCACGTGCTCACGCTCAACTTAAAAACAAAAACACGCATCACACACACTGAGAACAGACGGGTGAGCTGTCACGACAGCAGCGCCATCAGCGCCAGGTGAGTGGATGCCGAAACAAAATTGCATTTGAAACAACCGTTTTTGAAGGACGATGGTTCGGCACTCGAGTGTCCCGTCTGTTTGTCTGTAAATGGTGATTTAATACCAGTTGTAATGCTGCAAAGTTTTGGTACTTTGCGGCATTCGAAAAGCTTATAGAGTTATCTACGTGCGCATGTATTGCGTGTACGTACACGAAAAAGATTGAGGTTAAATTTTGTACCACCCAGCAAAACAAATGGTGTGCTAGTGTGCGTGAGCTCGGCCTTAGATAACTCTATTTACTACTTCAAAACATTCCAGTGCTGATTTAGTACTGAATTAATACTTCAATTAAGTGCTTGTGGTTACTTGGGAATAGCCAAACAAAATTAATTAAGTTGTCTTTCTTATTTTGTCGATCTGTGTTATTAATGTTAATGACCCAAGTAATGACCATAAGCCGACATAAGATACGGTAAAAAGTGCGCATCAATGATTCAATTAAAATTTATGCAAGTTTTTCTGTTTTCAAACACACTCGAGTTGGTCCGGTTTGAAGCATGCAAACAACTTGACGTGTCTTGGGTGGAGGGCCCTCTTGTAGCCCACTTGCCGAAAGTGAGCGTGAGGAATAATTAGCATGTTTTTCCGGTATGTTTGCGAACGATGGGTTCAATTTTGCTCACACAAAGGTCGTAAAGGTTTCGGTTGGCACGAGGCGCCGATCCGGATGATTTGCTACTTTTTATGGGTTTCTGGTGGGCTGGGAGGGAAATTTGCATTCAAAAGAGAAAAGTGTCCAGCGCAAACAGACACTTGCACAACAAGACAAACTATCGGAAAGTTGGATCATTTTGTCAAATTTGAGGAGGGGCTTGTAATGGCTGAGGAAGGACAAAGTTTTACGATGGAATTTGGGACAAGAAGTTTCGGGTGCTTTGTTGTCAATTGAATAATGTAGTCATGTTCATTTGGCTGGATATAGCATTGAAAAGTTTACCTTTAAAGTACTTTTGTTATTTCACCATAATTTTTTTCTAATGAGTTTGTGTCATAAAATAAAATTTGAAAAATATTTTTCAACAGATTTTCACTTTAAACTCTACGAAATTCATCCATCTAAATCCAACTTAATTCACCAAACATGCATAAATAAGCTTCAAGCCATTTTCCAACTTTTACCGGATATTGTTAAAGTTCTTCCACCTCGCTCAAAGCATCCCCCAAAAATGACTAATGGCCAAAACTACCGTGAAGATTACTGCCGTGCCGCGCCCGAATGTCTGCCTTTTCCAGCAGTTCTGCCCTCTCTACGCCTTGTCTGCCAGTCTGTCTAGGGCTGCTGCCGTCTGGCTGAGCAATTCCCACCTTCGATCCGTCTCTTGAGCGGGGAATCTTCATTTCTCTTTGCTCGGAGGAGACAAAACGCAAATGCAACAATTCTCCGAGCCGCGGCCAAACCGTCCAGAAACAACATCCCCGGTGAGAAATCCGTTTTCGCGCAGTTTATGAATTCATAACTCATACATAAATTATTACTTTCTTCATCAAGCGTTGGTTTCCAGGACGAAGAAGAATTCCTCAGACGGAGTCCTCCTTTTTTATCGCTCCTTCATAGGTACTCCGATCTACGGGCAAACGGGAAGAGGGTTGATTGCGTTTTTCATCCCTCCAAGTACCACGCTGGGGTCGTCTATCCTGGAGCACCACCAGTTGCAAAGACACGAACCATGGTCCGGGGATTCTCATAAGTGGAGTGGAATCATACCTTTGTCAATAAATTTTCTTGCATTACATGGTATCAAAATGATTCCTACCTCAGGAAATGTTGCCACAATGATGTATTGATGTCACTTTTGGGCAAAATTGAGTTCAGATACCGATTCCACAAACTGAACAAATAGAGGAAATAAAACTAACAGAACAAATAGCACAAATAGAAGAAATAAAAAAACATCCTTTAAAATCTCAAAGTGACCACTGTGCCAGTTGTACATTCTTTAAATGTTTGAAAAATACAACCACCACGGAAAAGCTTTGTGGCAAACTGTGCAGGTGTTGTTTTTGAAATCGAAAACGTGCCAATACACCGGCTGTCGTACGTTGGTCGAATCAATGTTCGAAGGAAAACCATGAGGAATCGTCTTGACACGCGGGCCGCATAACGAAGAAGTCTGTTTTTCTTTGGTGGAAATTGTATGAAATGTAACGTACAGCGTGTTGTTCTTAAGGATTTCTCTGGAAAATCCAACTAGGATTATTGGGTATTCCTTTGATAAAAGCTCGACCCTTGTTATTCTTTTCTAAAAGTCAAATCTAATTTGATGAGTTCGAATTTGTTTTCAATGTTTTATCCAATATAGGTAACATAGATTTTTGATTAAAACAATGCAAAAATAATTGTTAAACAATTTATTTAAGTCAATCGATCTACAAGTTTCTCTAAAACAAAATTTCCAAGTTCAATAAATATTGTTGCTCTTTAAGCTTGTATAAAATATTAAAGGAGTGAAACAAAAAACCTTTGAACAAAATTTGTCAACTTTTCTGGATGCATTTGAAAACATTTTTTGAATCGAGACTTTAAATCTACGACTTGCAATTTTTTTTGATAGTCGAATCAATAGCTGCTATGAGAACGGCATTGGAAAGTTGAACTTTCAAAAAATAGTAGTTTCGGTAAGAAATTACAAAAGGTATTTCCTGACATTTTGGACAACGATGTTGTTCTGCATTTTGCCTTCCTCACTGAGGTAAGGCTATAATCCTGCTCTAAAAATGAACTTAGTATAAAAACGTCGTAGACCCACCTTCATGTATACATATCGACTCAGAATCGAAAACTGAACAAATGTCTGTGTGTATGTGTGTGTGTATGTGTGTGTGTATGTATGTATGTGACCAACAAACTAGCTCATGTTTCTCGGCACTGGCTGAACCGATTTGACCCGAACTTGTTGCATTCGACTTGGTTTAGGGTCCCATAGATCGAGTTTTATACAGATTGAAGTTTCGATAAGTAGTTCAAAAGTTATGTATAAAAATGTGTTTTTACATATATTTGGATCTCACTTAACTGTATGTAAACTATGTCCAGGTCCAACATCCGACCTATCGTTGGTTAGGTTATCAAAAGACCTTTCCAACGAGTCCAAAACATTGATGATCTGGCAACCCTGTCTCGAGATATGGCCCCTTAAGTGATATTGATGTACTTTTTTGAAGCCGGATCTCACTTAAATGTATGTGAACTATGTCCGGGTCCATCATCCGACCCATCGTTGGTTAGGTTATCAAAATACCTTTCCAACGAGTGTAAAACATTGAAGATCTGGCAACCCTGTCTCGAGATATGGCCACTTAAGTGATATTGATGTACTTTTTTGAAGCCGGATCTCACTTAAATGTATGTGAACAATGTCCGGGTCCATCATCCGACCCATCGTTGGTTAGGTTATCAAAATACCTTTCCAACGAGTGTAAAACATTGAAGATCTGGCAACCCTGTCTCGAGATATGGCCACTTAAGTGATATTGATGTACTTTTTTGAAGCCAGATCTCACTTAAATGTATGTAAACTATGTCCGGGTCCATCATCCGACCCACCGTTGGTTAGATTATCAAAAGACCTTTCCAACGAGTCCAAAACATTGAAGATCTGGCAACCCTGTCTCGAGATATGGCCCCTTAAGTGATATTGATGTACTTTTTTGAAGCCGGATCTCACTTAAATGTATGTGAACTATGTCCGGGTCCATCATCCGACCCATCATTGGTTAGGTTATCAAAAGACCTTTCCAACGAGTGCAAAACAACCCTGTCTCGAGATATGGCCACTTAAGTGATATTGATGTACTTTTTGAAGCCGGATATCACTTAAATGTATG
Source organism: Culex quinquefasciatus (assembly GCF_015732765.1). NCBI lineage: Eukaryota > Metazoa > Arthropoda > Insecta > Diptera > Culicidae > Culex > Culex quinquefasciatus. The sequence continues at coordinate 95,016,263 of NC_051862.1, read as the reverse complement.
TAAACTATTTCCGGGTCCATCATCCGACCTATTGTTGGTTAGGTTATCAAAAGACCTTTCCAATGAGTCCAAAACATTGAAGATCTGGCAACCCTGTCTCTAGATATGGCCACTTAAGTGATATTGATGTACTTTTTTGAAGCCGGATCTCACTTAAATGTATGTAAACTATGTCCGGCTCCACTATCCGACCCAACGTTGGTTAGGTTATCAAAAGACCTTTCCGACGAGTCTAAAACATTGAAGATCTGGCAACCCTGTCTCGAGATATGGCCACTTAAGTGATATCGATGTACTTTTTTGAAGCCGGATCTCACTTAAATGTACGTAAACTATGTCCGGATCCACCATCCGACCTATTGTTGGTTAGGTTATCAAAATACCTTTCCAACAAGTTCAAAACATTGAAGATCTGGCAACCCTGTCTCGAGATATGGCCACTTAAGTGATATTGATGTACTTTTTTGAAGACGGATCTCACTTAAATGTATGTAAACTATGTACGGATCCACCATCCGACCCATTGTTGGTTAGGTTATCAAAATACCTTTCCAACGAGTGTAAAACATTGAAGATCTGGCAACCCTGTCTCGAGATATGGCCACTTAAGTGATATTGATGTACTTTTTTGAAGCCGGATATCACTTAAATGTATGTAAACTATTTCCGGGTCCATCATCCGACCTATTGTTGGTTAGGTTATCAAAAGACCTTTCCAATGAGTCCAAAACATTGAAGATCTGGCAACCCTGTCTCTAGATATGGCCACTTAAGTGATATTGATGTACTTTTTTGAAGCCGGATCTCACTTAAATGTATGTAAACTATGTCCGGCTCCACTATCCGACCCAACGTTGGTTAGGTTATCAAAAGACCTTTCCGACGAGTCTAAAACATTGAAGATCTGGCAACCCTGTCTCGAGATATGGCCACTTAAGTGATATCGATGTACTTTTTTGAAGCCGGATCTCACTTAAATGTACGTAAACTATGTCCGGATCCACCATCCGACCTATTGTTGGTTAGGTTATCAAAATACCTTTCCAACAAGTTCAAAACATTGAAGATCTGGCAACCCTGTCTCGAGATATGGCCACTTAAGTGATATTGATGTACTTTTTTGAAGACGGATCTCACTTAAATGTATGTAAACTATGTACGGATCCACCATCCGACCCATTGTTGGTTAGGTTATCAAAATACCTTTCCAACGAGTGTAAAACATTGAAGATCTGGCAACCCTGTATCGAGATATGGCCACTTAAGTGATATCGATGTACTTTTTGAAGCCGGATCTCACTTAAATGTACGTAAACTATGTCCGGATCCACCATCCGACCTATTGTTGGTTAGGTTATCAAAAGACCTTTCCAACAAGTTCAAAACATTGAAGATCTGGCAACCCTGTCTCTAGATATGGCCACTTAAGTGATATTGATGTACTTTTTTGAAGCCGGATCTCACTTAAATGTATGTAAACTATGTCCGGCTCCACTATCCGACCCAACGTTGGTTAGGTTATCAAAAGACCTTTCCGACGAGTCTAAAACATTGAAGATCTGGCAACCCTGTCTCGAGATATGGCCACTTAAGTGATATCGATGTACTTTTTTGAAGCCGGATCTCACTTAAATGTACGTAAACTATGTCCGGATCCACCATCCGACCTATTGTTGGTTAGGTTATCAAAATACCTTTCCAACAAGTTCAAAACATTGAAGATCTGGCAACCCTGTCTCTAGATATGGCCACTTAAGTGATATTGATGTACTTTTTTGAAGCCGGATCTCACTTAAATGTATGTAAACTATGTCCGGCTCCACTATCCGACCCAACGTTGGTTAGGTTATCAAAATACCTTTCCAACGAGTGTAAAACATTGAAGATCTGGCAACCCTGTCTCGAGATATGGCCACTTAAGTGATATTGATGTACATTTTTGAAGCCAGATCTCACTTAAATGTATGTAAACTATGTACGCATCCACTATCCGACCCGACGTTGGTTAGGTTATCAAAATACCTTTCCAACAAGTCCAAAACATTGAAGATCTGGCAACCCTGTATCGAGATATGGCCACTTAAGTGATATTGATGTACTTTATTGAAGCCGGATCTCACTTAAATGTATGTAAACTATGTCCGGCTCCACTATCCGACCCAACGTTGGTTGATTATCAAAATACCTTTCCAACGAGTCTAAAACATTGAAGATCTGGCAACCCTGTCTCGAGATATGGCCACTTAAGTGATATTGATGTACATTTTTGAAGCCAGATCTCACTTAAATGTATGTAAACTATGTACGGATCCACTATCCGACCCGACGTTGGTTAGGTTATCAAAATACCTTTCCAACAAGTCCAAAACATTGAAGATCTGGCAACCCTGTATCGAGATATGGCCATTTAAGTGATATCGATGTACTTTTTGGAAGCCGGATCTAAAAAATAGATGAAACTTGTGTACAGCCATTGTTGTGAGGAAGGCTCCAACCACATAGGTGGATTAAGTTAGTTTTTGATTTTATTATAACTGCATTTTAATTAGGGGAGTTTGAGGTGAACATTGAAAAAAATCATTTTGCTTTAGATTTGAAAGGAAATTCTAAATATATATGACAGGATCAGTACTAGTAATGACCTTGGAGTACGGAAAACCAAAAAATGTTTAAATGATTCAAAAAATATAAAAATTGAAATAACAAGCCATGGTATTCACATTTTAATGAAAAAAAATTAAAATACATTTTACACCTGCCCAGCTGTATTGCAATCATTAGTTTTCAAACTATCTAAGTATTGACGAACCTTTTTTTTCGGCAAAAATAACTTTTTGCAATACTGTCCAACGGAATTTCACAAAAAATCATAATATTTTTGGTCGATCCCAGATATGCTAAATATAATTTTAAACGCAGGAAACTGCATTTCAATTTGTTTTCAGTTGATAAGACTTCTATTTCCATCTCGATTTCCATTAAAATTTGGAAGTTTTTTGAAAAAAGGTATTTTTGCCCCCTGATTTTTTGGACCGATTGTGAAGGAGGTCCTTATTATTATAACATCTTCAAAAAGTTAAAATCGAATCCAACCAAAAATCAAACCTTATTATCGTTAAAATTAACTCAAATGTTCAATTTCAGATCCAGAAATATTTTTTTTAATTTGAAATACTAAGGAATTGAATCTTTAAAAAAAGACACATTGGATAACTTTCATTGATTGTTTAAGGTAAACCCACATAAGAACATTAAAATTTAAAACAAACATGTGTCCAGAATCCTTTCAATACAATAATATAAATAAAAAACTCTTTTTAAAGTCAAAATACACAAAAAATCACAAATTCTTTTATCCCACAAAAGGTAACCCAATTACCCCATAAAGTATGTTTAATTTTCCCCACAGGGGTGTTCATTTTACCCCAACACAACAATATGTGGGTAATTTAAACACCTTTACATTTTTGCGATAAAAACGTACTTTTATCGAAATTTATCGAAACAAATGGTATTTTTACATCCAATATGCAAGAGTTCATCCCATTGTGCCACTCACACCTCTTTAAAATGTCTCTGAAGCCTGTGACAGAGCAATTTTCTTAGGGTGTCCAAATTACCCAAAGCTCCCTATGGATTTTCTGATCGATTTGGTGTATTCTACAATATCTAATGTTGATCGAAAACGATTTACTCGGTCAAGCCTGTTTCGAGAAAATCGAGTGACTAAAAAAATGTCCTCCCACAAACATACCCAAGTAACATTTTAGGTTTTAAGTAGGCCATAAAAGCCTATTTAGGCCGTATCAGGGTTTTCAGAACCATGATAAAACCTGTAAGTTTAAAAATGTTACTAGGGTAGTTATGTGCTCTGAATTTGATTATAAGTCGATATTTATGCGTGAAGGGTGGTGTAGAAGTTCATTTAACTCTTTTTGTCCTAAATTTTTAATTTCAAGTTTCTTCAATGAGGAAAGGTAAGGAAAGGCAAAAATACAAATAATTTTAAAAGGCTTATTTCTTGAATAATTGCTTCAATCATTTTTATAATCGAAATTGGACCCATTAAAGCACATACACTTGTAAATAATCTTAATAAAAAAAAACCTTGAAAGTTCATATTACCAAATAAAACACAAAAAAATTACAACTATTGAAAATTTAAAGAATCGATCTGTTGTATATCTTCTTAAGCCAACTTCAGACACATGCTGTGGAATTCGTCTAGGACGAATGAATTCAGCAGGAGCAGGGGCTTCTTTTTATAAATATTTATCGGCGATTCACCGCTGCACGCTGTTCGGCAAGAAATCACGTCGGAAAATCAGTTTTTCTTTGGTAGAAGGATATTTCGCGCTGCTTGGCACCATTGACTGCTGCAAATCACACCCAGTTCGATGGGGGATTTGTTATTCATTCTCCATCAGCAGTAGGAGAAGCCGCCACTCTTTACTTTCAATTTATTCCGCGGGATTTCACCGCAGTCTGGCTGGCCACATTTCAGAGGATTTTCAAGTGGATGTAAATTTATTTTGGGGATCGGAGGCAAAGATTCAATTTTTTCAACCATCATTTGTACAGGAAATTGGAGCACCCTGTTTACACCTGTTTACGAAATGTATTGCCAGCAGCCTGCTAAGGAAAAGGGTGATGATTCAGAACTCCCCGGTGAAGCAGCTTGATCAAAAGCGATTGATTGTCACCCTTTTCCGGTGTCGTTTATGAGGAATAAAAAAAACATTGATTGATATATGGTGCACATCAAAGCATTATATTTGCCCCCGAGGTGCGATTTGAGCGTACCTAAGGAGATGGTTACAGAATGCAAATTGCAATTGATGGCGAGAACAGAGCGATACTTCATAAGAAAAAGCAACAACCTTCCTCTACTTCCACCGTAATTTACGCATGCGTTTTCAACTAAACTTAGGCTTAGAGATCGGCAGCAAATATGGGTGCGAAAAAGATGAAAAGTACGTGTCTGCAGAAAGGTTGACTGATTTATGAGACGCACGTTCAGCGATTAAGTTTGCAAATCGGTTACAGGAACCTTGAGATTGGCTATTAAAAAAATGAGTGCACAATCTGCGCGGGTCTCGTGGCGCAGGGGTAGCGGCTTCGGCTGCCGATCCCGATGATGCTATGAGACGCGGGTTCGATTCCCGCCTTATCCACTGAGCTTCTATCGGATGGTGAAGTAAAACGTCGGTCCCGGTTTCTCCTGTCTCGTCAGAGGCGCTGGAGCAGAAATCCCACGTTAGAGGAAGGCCATGCCCCGGGGGGCGTAGTGCCAATAGTTTCGTTTCGTTTTTTGCACAATCTGATAGTCAAGGTTCTGCGCAATTTGAATCAACTTTGCTGTTAAATAACCAAACCGAAAATGACAATATTTTTAAATTTTTTTTGTTTTTGTTTTTGTTTTTTGTTTTTGTTTTTTGTTTTTGTTTTTGTTTTTTGTTTTTTGTTTTTTGTTTTTGTTTTTTGTTTTTTGTTTTGTTTTTGTTTTTGTTTTTTGTTTTTTTTTTGTTTTTGTTTTTTGTTTTGTTTTTTTGTTTTTTGTTTTTGTTTTTGTTTTTGTTTTTGTTTTTGTTTTTGTTTTTTGTTTTTTGTTTTTGTTTTTGTTTTTGTTTTTGTTTTTTGTTTTTGTTTTTGTTTTTGTTTTTGTTTTTTGTTTTTGTTTTTGTTTTTGTTTTTTGTTTTTGTTTTTTGTTTTTTGTTTTTGTTTTTGTTTTTTGTTTTTGTTTTTTGTTTGTTTTTGTTTTTGTTTTTTGTTTTTTGTTTTTGTTTTTTGTTTTTGTTTTTGTTTTTATTTTTGTTTTTTGTTTTTTTGTTTTTGTTTTTGTTTTTTGTTTTTTTTTTTTTTGTTTTTGTTTTTGTTTTTGTTTTTTGTTTTTGTTTTTTGTTTTTTGTTTTTGTTTTTGTTTTTTTGTTTTTGTTTTTGTTTTTTGTTTGTTTTTGTTTTTTGTTTTTGTTTTTGTTTTTTGTTTTTGTTTTTTGTTTTTTGTTTTTGTTTTTGTTTTTGTTTTTGTTTTTTGTTTTTGTTTTTTGTTTTTTGTTTTTGTTTTTTGTTTTTTGTTTTTTGTTTTTTGTTTTTTGTTTTTTGTTTTTGTTTTTGTTTTTGTTTTTGTTTTTGTTTTTGTTTTTTGTTTTTTGTTTTGTTTTTGTTTTTGTTTTTGTTTTTTGTTTTTTGTTTTTTGTTTTTGTTTTTGTTTTTTGTTTTTGTTTTTGTTTTTGTTTTTTGTTTTTTTTTTTGTTTTTGTTTTTTTTTTTTGTTTTTGTTTTTTGTTTTTGTTTTTTGTTTTTTGTTTTTTGTTTTTTGTTTTTTGTTTTTTGTTTTTTGTTTTTTGTTTTTTAATTTTTGTTTTTTGTGTTTTGTTTGTTTTTGTGTTTTGAATATTAAATGCTTCTGTCATTTTAGATTTATGTAATTTTTTCACTCTGATTTTTAATCTTTTGCGCAAAAGTTCAAGTGCAAAATTTGGTACCAGCATTATAAAATTGTGAAATAAAACGATTTTCGAAAAAAAAATAGTGTCAAAACAAACGGAATTGAGGCATACATATCGTAAAAGAATCGAGTTTCCCCACCTCCAAAGGTGTCCACGTGGTTTTTGGGTGGTCCCTAAATTGATCTGCTGATAACTAAAAACGGGCCCAAGTCTCCTAAATCACTCCTACACTTTTAAGTATTAAATAAGAGTCTTAAATCTTCGTTTTCTTACCATTGCCAAGAAGCAGTATTGAATAATGTCGCGTTCTAACATACCTGGAAAGAAAGTTAAAATAAAATGGTTTAGAACGAGACGTCAAATGGTTAAACATGATTTGATGTTATGGAACCAATGAAACCGATCTTTGGATGTAACAACTCACTCCATTTCTCGCCCCAATTTGTGGCCCTCATTTCTGCCCTTCTTCCTGCCACCGAATCACAAATGATAAATGACTCGTGCCACAGCTATTCGTGCCAAAGCGCAAACCAATTCACGGTCGATACTCTCCACCAGCAGATCAAATCTTCAACCCCCGCGGGTCACCTCTTGAATGGTCCGTCCGAAAGACGATACTGTTGCGCACGGGTTCAAATTAAGTCATGAACTTTGGTGGTCAACAGCAACGAACAAAAAAGAACACATCAAACAGTAGGAGAGCCTACACCGCGCACCAGCATCTTCCTAAATGATGAAGGTGAAATATAATGCTTTCGTTGATTCCACTTCCAGCGTCTAACCTTGCCTCGTCAGTATCAAAATATCTAACCATCAGCAAATGGATCAATGGAATGGACATCTAAGCCGAAGTAGGACCACCACTGCTGAATGGCTGATTGATTACATCTTCTCCAAGTGTTGGGGGTAGACTGAGGGATTGATGTCTTTAGCTTCCGATTTCTTAGAAGAATTAGGTTAGGTATTCATTAAAATCGATTAGGACTCGTTCTTCATGTAATTCGCTCCCAATTACGACCAGTACAACAAAGCAGACTACATCAACGCTGTAACTGCAGCTTATCTCGATCGTCATCCCTGCAAACTCAACTCAAACTAGCGAATCATTCGCTCAACGTCACACAACGACAGCAACGCGCCGACAGAGTCGTCACTACCGGTGTTCACCAACGTCAACCGGTGATTCAGGTGGCGTAATTTATTTATCAAGTTCCGTCAACTCGGGAACGGGCTGCCGATGGCGTCTTGGCCTGTATTAAGTGATTGATTCGATTAACTGCACGAACCCGCCGCCGTTGTTGGTATGACTTGGTTTGACTTTGTGTTCGCGAACTTGTGCCACACACACACAGGTACACACAATGGGTGACCTTTTCATGGTGGGGAGGAGATCTGCTGGAGCATGGAGAATTAAGTATCCTGATGTGTGCGAGGATAATTATATACTTGGTTCGCACGATGAAGTCTGCTTTATTCTATAAGATGCGGCGACGATTTGAAGTATCTTGAGCGAAGCATTAATCTTTAGTGGTGAATACTAATGATCATGAGTGATCTACTTGCAGACAATGTTGCAGTATTTGATCATAGAACAGATTTCATCAATTTGATCGAATTAATTTAATTATTAGGGTGGTTCGAGGGGGTCGATTTTTCACAACAAAGGTTGTTTCGGTTGCAACCGGAAAAAATCTTGTTCTGAAAAATCGACCATCTCGAGTAGGCCGTCCCAAAAAAATGAAAAGTTGTCAAATCTTCGGTGCTCACCCCTAGAATGATAGATTAGGATGTCAGGAACAATGTTTTCATACAACAAAAAAATCCCAAAATTACGTCACATTGTGAGAAAATCTCGTGTTTTTCATGAAATATTATTAACAAATAGCGTTTTTGAGCGAGCAAAATAAAAGTATTCAAAATTTATGGCTTCCCGTTTGTAATCAAGGTAGCCAATGTTTTATGCTAAAAACGCTTATATACCAAGAATTTTGAAAATTTCTCACTTTTTGTTCACTAAAATGCAAATATCTCGGCTTTGCGTGGACATAAATTGAATGTTAAAAAAAGCAAAATGATCTCCGTAAAATTTCCTTTAAGCTGAATGCATTAGTTTTGGCTGCAAATTTTTTTTGGCTCGTTTTGGGGAGTGATTTTTGAAATTTTTTGGCTAAAAAATACAATTTTTCTCCCTAAAACGCCTTGCCATGCCCCAACACAAGCTTTTATGGACTATGTATGCACAGGAATTTGTTCAGGAGACATTAAACTATAACTTGAAGCCTAAGGCGACCAATTTTGAATAACTTTAGTATGATTGTTACGCGCATTTCTGAAAAATACTCGTAAAATGCACTTTTTTCATTCAAGCTCCGCGCGCGAGTTGTAAACCATTTTTGGGAATTTTTTGTTGTATGAAAACATTGTTCCTAACATCCTAATCTATCATTCTAGGGGTGAGCATCGAAGATTTGACAACTTTTCATTTTTTTTGGGACGGCCTAATCTCAAGCCACCCTAACATGACTGGGTAGTCGTAATATCAAAATTTAAAAAACGATCATCACCATAACAAAAAAAAATTTGGTGCCTTTTAAGCCTCAAAACAACCCCCTAAAATAAACATAAAATACGGAAATAATTGCAACGGTCTCACAGATTAATGCATTAAAAGTTAATTTAAAACTGTGAAATCACGTTACAAAAATGTAATTAAACACACAGTCGAAAATAATGAAAACTAGGGGTGTAAAAGAGGGATAACGACGGAAAAGACTCACATTTTAGGTTTCGGTTTTGTTTTAAAATGATTGCACATACAACACAAAATTTGTACCAGCTTTTTTTTAAATTGCGCAAAATTAAAAATAATCTCTAAGCCCCTCCTCCACCCTTCAAAATCGGTTTGTATGGGAAAATTTTAAAAAATGTATGGAGAAAAGCAAAAATTTTAAAATTTCGCCAAAAGGTGTCGTTGAGTGTGTCGGATGAGATTCTTTTAAACTTTATGACAAACAACTTTGTCCAAGACCACAAAACGATCCGAGTTAACCCTGACGAGCTATTAACGAGTTAAAGAAGACGTTTTTGCATGAAAAGATTTTTTTCACCAACTTTGACGATAAAAAAACGACCCTTAATCATTAATCGATTTCTGTATGAACTGTATATCAGAAAAATGCCCGATATTCAAATTTTTAGAGGAACTTGAAGGAAAAAAGTCATTTTCAGTCCCATAAAACGTATAAAAAATCGTTTTTGGAAATTAACTTTTAATTATTAAAAGTTAAATAGAAAATAGTTTTTTTTTCGTAAATTTATATTTTCCGAAAAGTTCTAATAATAACCTTCCAAGATACCAAATCAATCAGAAAATCCTTTCTTAAATACAGAATTTCATTAATTTGAAATTCTGAAATGGGTGATTGAAGGCAGCGCGGCAAACTATACTTTTCCATAATTTCGCTGCTGGCTAGCGGGTATTGGATTAGGCCAACATTTTTTCAGCTAAAACAACAATATGTTTGAGCATATTTTACCAAAATATAATGAACATAACAAATTTCTCAGTGTAAAGGTTTTTGCCTTCCTCACTGAGGTAAGGCTATAATCCTGCTCTAAAAATGAACTTTTCATTAAAAGCTCAAAGACCCACCTTCATGTATACATATCGACTCAGAATCGAAAACTGAACAAATGTCTGTGTGTGTGTATGTGTGTGTGTATGTGTGTGACCAAAATTCTCACTGAGTTTTCTCAGCACTGGCTGAACCAATTTTGACCAAACCAGTTGCATTCGACTTGGTTTAGGGTCCCATACATCGCTATTGAATTGTTTGAAGTTTCGATAAGTAGTTCAAAAGTTATGTATAAAAATGTGTATTCACATATATCCGGATCTCATTTATATGCATGTAAATGATGTCCGGATCCATCATCCGACCCATCGTTGGTTAAGTAATCAAAAGACCTTTCCAACAAGTCCACAACATTGAAGATCTGGCAACCCTGTCTCGAGTTATGACCACTTAAGTGATATTTATGTGCTTTTTTGAAGCCGGATCTCACTCAAATGTATGTAAACGATGTCCGGATCCATCATCCGACCCATCGTTAGTTAGGTAATCAAAAGTCCTTTCCAACAAGCCCACAACATTGAAGATCTGGCAACCCTGTCTCGAGTTATGACCACTTAAGTGATATTTATGTGCTTTTTTGAAGCCGGATCTCATTTAAATGTATGTAAACGATGTCCGGATCCATCATCCGACCCATCGTTGGTTAGGTAATCAAGAGACCTTTCCAACAAGTCCACATCATTGAAGATCTGGCAACCCTGTCTCGAGTTATGATCACTTAAGTGATATTTATGTGCTTTTTGAAGCCGGATCTCACTCAAATGTATGTAAACGATGTCCGGATCCATCATCTGACCCATCGTTGGTTAGGTAATCAAGAGACCTTTTCAACAAGCCCACAACATTGAAGATCTGGCAACCCTGTCTCGAGTTATGACCACTTAAGTGATATTTATGTGCTTTTTTGAAGCCGGATCTCACTTAAATGTATGTAAACGATGTCCGGATCCACCATCCGACCCATCGTTGGTTAAGTAATCAAAAGACCTTTCCAACAAGTCCACAACATTGAAGATCTGGCAACCCTGTCTCGAGTTATGACCACTTAAGTGATATTTATGTGCTTTTTTGAAGCCGGATCTCACTCAAATGTATGTAAACGATGTCCGGATCCATCATCCGACCCATCGTTAGTTAGGTAATCAAAAGTCCTTTCCAACAAGCCCACAACATTGAAGATCTGGCAACCCTGTCTCGAGTTATGACCACTTAAGTGATATTTATGTGCTTTTTTGAAGCCGGATCTCATTTAAATGTATGTAAACGATGTCCGGATCCATCATCCGACCCATCGTTGGTTAGGTAATCAAGAGACCTTTCCAACAAGTCCACATCATTGAAGATCTGGCAACCCTGTCTCGAGTTATGATCACTTAAGTGATATTTATGTGCTTTTTGAAGCCGGATCTCACTCAAATGTATGTAAACGATGTCCGGATCCATCATCTGACCCATCGTTGGTTAGGTAATCAAGAGACCTTTTCAACAAGCCCACAACATTGAAGATCTGGCAACCCTGTCTCGAGTTATGACCACTTAAGTGATATTTATGTGCTTTTTTGAAGCCGGATCTCACTTAAATGTATGTAAACGATGTCCGGATCCATCATCCGACCCATCGTTGGTAAGGTTATCAAAAGACCTTTCCAACAAGTACACATCATTGAAGATCTGGCAACCCCGTCTCGAGTTATGACCACTTAAGTGATATTTATGTGCTTTTTTGAAGCCGGATCTCACTTAAATGTATGTAAACGATGTCCGGATCCTTCATCCGACCCATCGTTGGTTAGGTAATCAAAAGACCTTTCCAACAAGTCCACAACATTGAAGATCTGGCAACCCTGTCTCGAGTTATGACCACTTAAGTGATATTTATGTGCTTTTTTGAAGCCGGATCTCACTTAAATGTATGTAAACGATATCCGGATCCTTCATCCGACCCATCGTTGGTTAGGTAATCAAAAGACCTTTCCAACAAGCCCACAACATTGAAGATCTGGCAACCCTGTCTCGAGTTATGACCACTTAAGTGTTATTTATGTGCTTTTTTGAAGCCGGATCTCACTTAAATGTATGTAAACGATGTCCGGATCCTTCATCCGACCCATCGTTGGTTAGGTAATAGGGTGGGTACGTTTTTCAAAAATTTCTCGGATCAAGTTTTAGTATGGTTCCCCTTGTAGGGCATGCCCATAGGGACTTTCATGCCAAATATCAGCGCATTTGGTTGTAAACTGGCTGCGCGCATTAGGGTTAAAGTTTACATGGGAATTAATATGGGAAATTGGAACCTTTTTTTCAAACGCTCCTACAGGTCTGGGAAAATCACGCGCCAACTTCTGGTATGGTCAGGCCTATGGGGAATGGTCTGGAGAACACTTTTCCCGAAGAGAGCATATGGATTCGTTGTCCCTAGACCTGGCGCATCGGCAAACAATCCGATGTCTCCGGAAACAACGGTTTTCCCTCAAAAAGCATCAAATTTTCCTTAGCATGCTATGAAATCTTGATGAACACCGCGACGCCATATGTCATACAGCTACCACGTGGTTGAAAGATTTGCAAAAAATACAAATTTGCTATGCAAATATTTTGAATTCGACTAAATAATATCAGGATTACTCGAAATGATCATTTTCTACTTAAAGGAAGGTTTGCAATTAAATATTCCAGCCGTTTCTCACCCACGTGGTAGCTGTCTGACATATGGCGCCGCGGTGTTCATCAAGCTTTCATAGCATGCTAAGGAAAATTTGATGCTTTTTGATGGAAAACCGTTGTTTCCGGAGACATCGGATTGTTTGCCAATGCGCCAGGTCTAGGGACTACGAATCCATATGCTCTCTTCGGGAAAAGTGTTCTCCAGACCATTCCCCATAGGCCTGACCATACCAGAAGTTGGCGCGTGATTTTCCCAGACATGTAGGAGCGTTTGAACAAAAAGTTCCAATTTCCCATAGTAATTTCCATGTAAACTTTAACCCTGATGCGCGCAGCCAGTTTACAACCAAATGCGCTGATATTTGGCATGAAAGTCCCTATGGGCATGCCCTACAAGGGGAACCATACTAAAACTTGATCCGAGAACTTTTTGAAAAACGTACCCACCCTATTAGGTAATCAAAAGACCTTTACAACAAGTCCACAACATTGAAGATCTGGCAACCCTGTCTCGAGTTATGACCAGTTAAGTTATATATGTGTACTTATTTTTCTGGATCTAAAAAAATAGCTGATATATGTGTCCAATGTTACCCATTGTTGGTAAAAAGTGAGGAAGGCATCAACCACATAGGTGGATTTAGTTAGTTTTTCATGACAGTATGGCCGTTGCAAATATTTTTCAAAGTTTATGTCGCCATTTTTTTACCATGTATCAGTGTAATCCTAATCCATACCTACAACTTTGCCGAAGACACCAAGTCTATCAAACAATTCCTTCGAAAGTTACAGATTTTTGAATTTTCATAAATCATTTTTGTATGGACAGCTGCCAAATTCGTCAGGAAAATTATATGGACATACTAATGATGCAAAATGGCTTCTTTGGGCATACCGAAAGCACCACAAAAGTTTCAGCCGGATTCAAAAATACAAAAATGAAAATTCCAAAAAAAAGACCGATTTCGCAGAGAACTGCTATTTAAACAAATCATGAATCTATTAATTCCATATCCACATCAACACAGTTGAACTAGAAAATATTTCGCCACATCATAATTCTATCGCGGAACCACCCCCCATTTCTCACCGGTCACCTTCACCGCCCGACCAACCAACAGGTGGTTAATCCAAACAATGCAGTTCAATTTCCTCCAACCAAACAAACCCAACCACAGCCGCCAAATGACTTCCCCGTAATTCACAAACCCCACGAAGAGCGATCGATCTTCTTAGCGCCGCCACCGACCTCAGCGCGCCGGTTGGTGGTCAAAAGCAATGTCACGACAACGAAACATCAACCAATTCGTTCTAACGACTCCGTTTAGCAGCCGAGTTGCGCTGCAAGTGCAAGTGCGATCGCGGCTTTGCTCTATTAACTCTATACCTCTGAACGACCTACCGCGCGCGCGCGCAACACTAAATTTACGATCACCTAGTGATGATCGTCGAAGAAGTGTTGCAGCTGGTGCAGTTCAAGTTGCACGCGTTGATCGCGCGCCTGGAGATCAGAGTGCTGTCGATGACTGGTTTGATCTGATGATGCTACGCGATGCGGCGTCACACGACGGTACCTTCTGATCGTTGACTCGGATGGCTGGAGGCTATACCGCGATCGGTGAAGAAGAGTACGTGCGGTGAACGGCTGGTGATGCTCTCTTGTCAGTGAGGGCTTCTTTTTTTTTGCCGGCGATCATCATCCGGGTGTTAGAACGCCGTTTGTGCTAGCTGGCCTGTTGTATAAAATCGCAAACTCATCTTTTTCCAGCATTAGTCGCTTCGATCATCTCATCCTCGTAAGACACCGGCCGTGGTTCTCCCTAAAAGTAGTCCCCAGAACACCAACACTTCCTGATTGGTTGATCTCGTTTCCCCCAATTCACAAATCCTGGATCGTAGCGATGATCAGCAAAACGACGATCATCTACTGTGCCTTGCTAGGCAGTGGAGTCCTGTCGGCTCGGCTGGACAATCTGTACGGGGCACCTGCTCCCCCGGGAGCTAGTCGGGGTAGTGGCGGCGACGGGAACTTCCTGAACGCTCCTGCGCCCTCCAATCAGTACCTACCCCCAACCGGCCAGGCAAGCAACCAGGGTGGCTACCCATCGGTAACGCCCCTCGGTGGCCAAGGAGGCCAAGCCCAGAACCAGTTCGGATACAACCCCCAGCAACAGCAGCAACCCCAGCGACCCCAACAGTCCTTCGGAGGCAGCTACGGTGCTCCGTCCGGCGGAGGTCAACCCGGAATCGGTGGCGGCGCTGGTGCCCCCGGTGGATTCCAGGGAGGATTCCAACAACCCCGTACCACCCCGATTCCGATTCTGCGCTACGAGAACGTCAACAACGGCGACGGAAGTTACCGCTTTGAGTGAGTATCGTAACGGTTGTGAGCGGACGCGCGAACACGTGGGGTTAAAAGGTGACCGAGGAGTCAGCTCGGGAGGTGAAGCTAATTGATTGTGATTTGTGAGGGGATGAGTGAATAATACCGCCCTCGGGGTGGTTGAAGATCGTAGACTGTGATTATTTGGACGGACTGTGAGAGCAGCCGGGAAGAAACGTGCAAGATGGAAGAGTGTGATAAGAGAAGCGTTGAGGAAATTTTGTTGGTGATTTGAAATAGACTGAGAAGGAGAGTTGTGAAAATTGATGGACTTGGAACTATGAAGTGAAAATTGAGTGACTAGGAAACTAACGAGTTTTGAAAAACGTAGATGACCATGTGAAATTCAATATTGAGATGATTGATTTCTCAAAAAAATATTAAATGTTTCATACAGTCATCAGTGCACAGTGGTCCGAAACCAAATTTAAAAATTAAAAAATGCTCATTTTCAAATTGAGATTAAATAAGTTAAACAAAAAAGACCTCCGAGATATTTTCAGCAAATGTACTCTAAAATGTGTACTTTCAGATGCTTCTAAGGGCGAGGTCAAGCTCCACTCGCTACGACACAAGCCTGAGTTGATAAATTCAAAAAAACTCATTTTTTCATGAACACTTCAACCTAAATTACAAAAATAGCTCTACAAACTTCCCGTTTGAAGATACAGCTTTATGCTCTTCAGCAAAGTTGCTCAGAATGGTATTCTCTACAACTTTTTTGAAAACACCAAAGCGCTATCTCGTCATCCCGCCAAAATAAAAATTCTGAACCACCCTAAAATTTGGACCACCCTAATGTCCACCATACCAAAAGATGCCCGAATTGACCCTGATCATTTGTCTCGAAGACACCAAAGCTCTAAATCTTAACGTGTGGCCGCTATCAATTTTGTCACGCTAGATTTCGGTTTCGGACCACTGTGCAGTGGTGATATTGGGTCATACAAAAATGCATAAAATTTGTATGACCCAATCTCACGCCTCAGACCCAATGTCACCCCTGTTGACGGTATATAATATGATGTGATATTGTCACGTTGATTTTGGGTGCATTTCAGAGCACGTATTTTTCATCGTAAAAATGCAAAAATAGTTTTCAAAATTCTAACATTTTTCATTACTCGACTATGCATTATTTTGGCACATGTAATTAAATTCAATGGTTCAAATCTGCAATAACCCAGACGGGTATTTTTTTTGCAATTGGAAACAAAAATTTTCATTTAAAAATTTCGTGTTTTAGTAACTTTGCAGGGTTAGTTTTAGAGTGTAACAATGTTCTATAAACTTGTAGACAGACAATTGCAAAAATATTAGTAAAAATAAGGGATTTGCTTGGAACCATCACAAGTTATCGTGATTTTACGAAAAAGAAAAGTTTTGAAATAATTGGTCATCGTTGATCATGGCCGTTCATGGTCACCCGCGACAGACACGAATGAATAAAACAAGAGAAACAAAAAAATCACTTTTTTGTGAAATCGCGATAACTCGTTATGGTTACAAGTGAATTACTTATGTTTATGCATCACAATTTTTGTAATTGTCTGCCACTTTTATTCATTGTGAAAAACATTACACTTTAAGAGTATCTGAAATCTTAGTTATCAATGATTTCATAATTATACCAAACAATTTTTTTGTCAAAAGTGTAAAAAATGCCAAAAATAACAATCACCCCGGCTGTCAATTTCCCCTGATTTACAATATAACAAATATTTGACCTCCTCAGGGATGGAATAATCGAAAAAAATCATTTTCACTTGCGAATTTTCTTCAACCGCAAAATAGAGAGGAGGCAAATCACGCAAAAGAAAATCGCTCCTGAAACTCTAAAAAAAATCAATCTTTGCCGATGATTTTTTGTGAATTTCCTTGTTAGCACCACTTAATAATATTTTTGCAATTCCGTCGTGAAACTACTTACTTTATTTTGTTTTAAACGGTTAATTGACAAAATACATGAGCATTTGACTTATAATTCCACTCAAAGGGTGTTTTTAGGAATTGCGAAAAATGTTGTATGGAACTCGTTGCAAAAATTGATTTTTTTCAGCACTTGTCATATTTATCCAACTCGTTGAATCTCGTTGGATAAATGTATGACTCGTGCTGAAAAAATCTTCTTTTTGCAATTTGTTGCATAAACTATTTCACTAACTTATTTCACTTTGTTTACACAATTTTTCGACGTGTGACGTTACACTTGCAAGTGTAGTAGTGAAAAAGATGTTCCGCCGAATAATCAAAATGATGATCTTTTTAGATTCTTTTTACCGATTTTTCATGCGCGAGAGAGGAGAGCCGTGCTCCCTTCGGATTTTTTTCTCTTGATGAACGTCTAAAGATTTTCTTTTGATGATAATAATTCCATCGCTTAAAACCTCCTTAAAAGTATTCGGAACCAAATTCACCAGATTTTTTGCTACCTCTGAAACAATGCCATTACAAAGTTGTAAGCACCTAGTGGACCAAATAAAAATCTTTGCTTTATAGAATTGGTCATACAACTACAAGTCCGGATATAAATCTACTAAAAATCAGTTTATTACATTCATTATTACAATCAAATTATTACCCATGAGGTTACCAAAACTATTTACAAATCCTCTGCAATATAACACAATGAGCTTCAATACATAACTGAATCAATCAAATCATTTGCGGAACATAACAAAATATCAGCATTAGTTCAATATTACTAAAGATATCTGCATTATTGAAAAATAGAATGCGATATTCTCGAAAATTTCTAACATAAAATACTGTTTTATACGATCCTAAAAAATCTTCAAATTTATAAGCGTTTTCAATAGAACAAATTTCATGTAAAACGTGAAAACTTATGATTCGTGCTTAAAATTCAGTTTAAAATGCAATATGAATCGAAAATTTTACAAACAAAACTAGTTTAAAAAAATTTCAGGCAAAATTGTGACTTTTAAAATAATTTGCCTAAAATTTATATGTGTACTGTTAAAAAGCTTATAAACTTAGTCAACTAAATATAAACATTGATTTTTCTCATAAAAACTGTATCAGCAACTTTAGCGATGGTAAATTTGACGTAGAAATACAATTTTAACATCTTAAATATAATTTTAAATTTTCAACCAACTATTTTTTAAGGCAGTATTAAAAAAAACTTTTTTTTTAAATAGTGCATGGCCAATAGTGTGGCTTACCCCAGTACATGTTTTAAAAATAATAATTTCGAGAAAACCTTAACAGTTGAAAATTATATTCCATTTTTGTTGGTAAATGTCTGCTCTACAACTTCGTAGAACTTTGTAACATTCCAAAAAAAACCCTGCAAAGTTACAAAAAAACACGAAATTTTAAAATGAAAAATATTGTTCTAAATGAAAAAATTACCCTTCTGGGTTAATGTAGATTTGAAAAGAACATTTCATTTCACATAAAATGACATGTTCCAAATTTGTAACATTTGTAACAATCAAGTAACAAAAGATGGCACAGCTTAAAAAAAGTATCCTCTGTTATGAAAAATACTTGTTTTTAAGATTTCAGAAATACGCTATCACATAGCCCTGACAGGGTGCAAATTATTTAAAACACGTCTTTTTCACATGTTCAAAAATGGAAAAAATTTAACTCAAATTTAACAGATTATTGCCCGAACGGGTTGTTTTGCACACGAGTTAAAACTGGAAAAATGTTTCGAAGTTGCATCCAATTCGGTCCAACAAATTCAATAAAATGATGGAAAATATAATTTAAAAGGCAAGGCATTGGAGTCGTTTACCCTTTTTAACGGCTACAACTCCTAATGAATAGCTCTGCAAGAAACTAAGCTCCATTTTAGGTCAAATATAAAAATTAAATACTTCTAACGACACAATTAAAACCGATTCCTCGAGCGACAAACAATGATACAACAAAGAACTAAATTCAGAAAAATAGTGGATGCAAACGGAGCCCACCAGGATATTCTACTGAACTTATCACTCACCGCATGAAATCTAATTGATCAATACATCATCGTCCAAATGCATCCCTCTCATTTGAATAAGTTATTACTCTCCACAACACTAAACTGCCGCAGTGCTCTGACTATACAAAAGGCGCCCACAACCTCCGAGGGCTCGTGCCAACCGTAGCTCCGCTTGACCTCGACCTAGAGGAGAGTTCCAATGATTCATCTCACGTTACACACTCGTTAGCCGATCCGAACTGAACTGCAGCTTCACAGTCATCATCCATCACGATAAACACCCCTGCCTGTCAGGGCGGCTTAGTCATAATTTCTGCCGCCAAAGCAAGTTGGTATCTGTATACTCCGAAACAAATGAACTCTCCGGCTATCAACACACAACAACTGCTCATTAAGCAACGACGGGATCTAATCACGAACGGGATCTTATCTCTTCCCTCCCTCTTCTTCTTCTTGCTCCTCCTCCTCCTCCAGCTACGCAACCGGCAACGGCATCCAGCACAAGGAAGAGGGCTACAACCGCAAGATTGGCCCCGAGCTGGGCGAGCAGATCGTTTCCGGTGGATACTCGTACACCGGTCCCGACGGCAAGCTCTACAGCGTCCAGTACAAGGCCGACGCCGGCGGTTTCCAGCCCGTGGGAGATCATCTGCCCACGCCGCCACCACTGCCCCGGGAACTGCAAGAGTGAGTAGACTTTTATTGTTTGTTGTTGTCAGGACGTGGTGGATTTTTGAAAGAAATACTTTTGATTTATTTTTCTCTTGTTAGGTCATAGCAAATTTATTGAGTTCGTACAAAAAAATAAATAAAAAAAAAAGTTTTTTGGTCAAAAGGCGGTCAAAAGTCCCCAAAAGTGAAGTTTTTGAAAAAAGAAGAAATCTTTTACAACAGGTCAAAACACTTATCCATGTTTAAAAAATTGAAAAGATCAGAAATCGGATTGAAGATGTTTTCTTTTGGGTTTTTTTATCACACTAGTATTGAGGAAGAGTTGTAATTTAAGGGTTAATAAGAACTTAACCACGGGATTGAAACTCGTTTGAAAAACCTGTATCATTTTCCCAATCAAAACGGTGGCGCCGCGTGGTGGTAGCTGCCCTGTTTATTACACTGTGAAATTATCCATGGCAAATCCAAGGAAACAAAAGGTGACAACAGAAATGTCCGCCCAAAAGGGGTGCTGCAAAAAAAACCAGACATGCATCCGCTCTAACTCCTCTTTTAGAAGAACTTGCTTGGCATTTCACGTAGAAGATACCCAGCATGTTGTGCCAGTGATTAGAATACGCTAATTACGCTTGTCTTCAAGGCTCCCGAAGACCCTATTTATTTTTTTAAAAATTCCCAACAAATCAGCAACAAATTACAAGTTTAATAGTCAAACTACACTTTAAAGTTGGTTTTGTTATTTGTTTTTGCAAAACCGCATATTTTTTAACAAAAGTGCCAAAAATATTCGTAACTACCTTTTGCCTCTTGGTGGCGCTTTGTGTTAGTATGTGTGTGGTTGATATTTGTGGACGTGCACGCAGAACAGAACAGAACAGTGAGAACTAGCGAAAATGTCTCACTTAATTTTAAAACTTTTTTTTCAGTTGTGTTTTTGTGAAAAAAACGTTTAAGTTTGAATTTTGATCAAGCTTGTTTTTTTTTTTTCAACATCACTTAAAACTAAACAAACAAATGTAAATATCTTATGTCGAACACTTTCAGTTTAAAATTTGCCAAATATTGTGATGGTCAATGTCATCGCGGCATTCAAAACAAATACTTCTATTGAAATTCAATTAAATTCGTTTTTTTAAAATAACACATTTTAACAAAATTCAAAATAATTAAATTTATAAATAATTGCAATTAAAGCCGATGAACTCAACATAATTAATATTTTGTACAGTATATGTACTCAACTCTGACTTAATTCGAAGGAAGGGGAAATAAATAAAAATAAATACATTTTTTTTACTAGGCAAAACCATGCCATTTAAAGAAGAAAGTGATTTAAAATGCAGTTTACACCAGTCTAGTTGTTTTGCAATCATAAGTTTTCAAAACTTTAAAGTACAGTCCAGACTCAATTATCAGAAGACTCGATTATCCGAAGTTTCGATTATCCAAAGTTTGATTATCCGAAGGTTTGTACGGGACTTCGGATTATCGAATCATTAACATTTTTTTTTTGTATTTTTGTATTTTCTTGCTTTTCTCATCAAATTCGAGTTCCGTGACCTCGAAAAAAAAAACTATTGGCGCTACGCCCCCCGGGGCATGGCCTTCCTCTAACGTGGGATTTCTGCTCCAGCGCCTCTGACGAGACAGGAGAAACCGGGACCGACGTTTTACTTCACCATCCCATAGAAGCTCAGTGGATAAGGCGGGAATCGAACCCGCGTCTCATAGCATCATCGGGATCGGCAGCCGAAGCCGCTACCCCTGCGCCACGAGACCCACTCCGTGACCTCACTTCAGTCAAATTTGAATGGGTAATTGCCTATTAAATTTCAAAAAATGTTTTTTTTTTAAATATTTGATCACTGCCATTTTGGTCGCCATCTTGGATATAAAAAATCTAAATCACTTTAGAGTAGCTTAGGGTCAAACTTAAGCTCGAAAATCATAAATCACTAACAAAAAAAAATTTTTTTTGATTGGATTATCCCAACGAAAATTTTGCCAAAACTTTCTGCGTTACTGTACATCGGAATTTTACCGAAAATAAATCATTTTTTTAACTGATCTAAATATGCTATAAAATTAATAATGCTGCGAAATCCATTTTAATTTATTTTCAGTTGATTTATTTGTTATGCACCCTGATTTTTAGACCTGATTTTGAAGGGATATTGGACTTTGAAAAATATTTGAAGCGTCCTAGTTTGTGTCACTGAACTTAGCTACAAATTGAATATTATGTTTAAATTCATGTTTTAATAACACACGAAACTTCATTTTGAGAAACTAATTTCAACTTCCATTATAATGTAAAATTAAACAAAGCATCCCAAAACGCAGCCGCTGAACGATTTGTTCTCTATTTTATTGGCAAAATAGTGATACTTTGTGAGTTGGCTAATATTTCGTTCGTAGCATTTCGGTGAAATCAGGTTTCACCAAATTGAGGCATTTGACATTTTTGAAAAAAAAAACTCCTACGAGTTAAATCCCATTTTAAATGCTGTTGGTTTGACAATGGAACGAACTGTCACATTTTACACGGCGCTCAAGCACACTATCAAAGCAACGCAATGTCCCGCAACGCAGCTGGTTTTTCACGTATAAAATAAGGATTTATTAAGCTAATCAATTCTGCACTCCAGCAGACAAATCATTATTTCCTTGATTTATTTACATTTATGCGGTTTCTACTCACCTAAGCTTGCTACTTCGAAAGTAAATAACTTGAATTTTGTCAGTATAATCACTTTATTCGTCAAGATAAACTTTAATTAAGCTGATGCAACCAGGAAGGTGCTGTGTCCTATCCCTTGCCTAGACCAGACCAAAATCCATGATAAAGTTGTCAGACCAAATCTGTCAGACCAAGACTGTCAGACCAAAGAGCAAACAGTAAACAATCTTGGCCTTCGACGTAGGTGCACACAAATCAAGAAAAGAAAATTTGATAAAGAATTTTATTTTTCCAGTTCAATTACTGTTTTTGGACTGCAAAATTGAATGTATGCCTGGAAATGATTAAACAGTGCGGTGTCCTGTACACCGACAATTAAATAATCAGTTAAAAGCCTTATTCCTCCACTTTAAATTTTGATCACGTTTTCGGTTTACACCTGAACAATCTTGAAATTATTTATACGGATTTGTGATTCCTCTCGTTCCATCATTCCCTTGGATGCAACGAGATTTGACCATAAAAACCAGGGGGTAGCGAAGAAGCCGCCATCTTGGAAGTTCAGATAACAAACACTCGGAATCAGTATTATACATATTACTTTGGTAACACGAAGTGTGTTATCCTGGTTAAACTCAAAAGTCCCATGCAAATGTGTAAAACCAAACTGAAAAATGTGTAATGCCGATTCACAGTGTACGGGCACACTGTTTGATCGACCGAAAGAAAAAAAGCAAAAAAAGGTAAACAGAAAAATCACTTTTTCGATATGAATTTTCAGCCAATATTGGGATGGAATCTCCAAGGATATGATAGAATTTACCATCAGCAACACAATTCACGTGTTTTTTCAGATATTTATCGTTTGAATTGCGGGAAATTTGAAAATCAAAAACCCAAACAATGATTTGTATTGGGCTACCATTTGACAGTTAGTGCTTTAATTGTGGGCTCTCATTTGACAACCGTGCTAATGTCGACTGTTGTCAGTTTGCTTAGGTCGGAATAGGGTTGCTATCCCCCCGATAAAAACCAAAGACTCCTTTCAAATGTTAGTTCCGAAAACACAAAAACGTCATTCAGAAAAGACGCAACGATTTTTTAGTTTCCCATACAAAATATGAGTAACGCATTTGATGAACGGTCCTCAACGTAACGAGTGTAGCCATCTGGCGGTGTATACGCGCAACTTAATAAATCTGTCATGTTAGGGGACGGCTGCAAAGAAAATATTCAGGAGTATATGTGTGTGTGTGTGAACGCCGTGCCATAGAGTTATCTAAGCCCGCTCTCACGCACACTAGCACACCATTTGATTTGCTGGTCGGTACAAAATTTAACCTCACTTTTTTTTGTGTACGTACACGCAATACATGCGCACGTAGATAACTCTATAAGGGTAAATATCAAACTAAAAATGAACCCCGATGGTTTGACAGCATTCGACTGCTTGTAGTTGTTTTTCTTGAAGATACAGTGGACTCTCTCGTTGTTGATATTGAAGGGACAGTCTATAGCGGTAGTTTACAAATAATAGAACGAAAGATCAAAGCAATCTATTTGAAGGGACTTAACAAATTATTGACAGCTGGAGCAATATTGATATCGGGATAAAAATTTTACACTAAATGCTATCTTTTGCAGTAAACAAAAAAAATAGGTAGAAATCATAAAGAATTCTCTTCTTTTTTTCTTCTTCAAGATAAATAATTGTTGTGCCTTGATTTATTTTATTCAAGTTTTCTTCTTAAATTTACATCGTTTGTAATTTTTATTTACATTTTAAATATTCAAACTATCAGGGCCTACAACCTGCACGCCAAGCTGTTCGCCGAAGCCGCCGCCCGACCAAAGGACCCGGCCTACCAGGAACCCCAGGGAGGTTACAGCCAGCAACCTGGCCAGCAGTACGGAGCCCCGCAACAACAGCCCGCGTACCAGGCCCCACAGCAGCAGTACGGAGCGCCCCAGCAGCAGCCACAGTACCAGCAGACTCCTCAACAGCAGCAACCGCAATTCCAAAACACTGCCGGCCCTGTCCAAGGCTACCCATCGGCTCCCTCCAACCAGTACCTGCCCCCAACCAACCGACAGCCGAGCTTCAGCCCTAGCTCTGGATACCGGTATTGAACCAGCCCCCATGATGTACCTCAGAACCATCCTACCACCACCACCACCCCCTTGAACACGCCATAAATCAACGAAGAGACCGCAAAACTGGAACAAGAAAACCATTACACACACTCAACAATAGAACACACATTTCGCAAGCAACGACTACTTGGATGACGACGACGATGATGATGATGCGTTATCGATGGCCGAGACGACGACGATTGGCAATAAATTTGAACAAAGATGTTCTGTTCTGATGACCTGTGGAACGCGATGTATCGACGCAGCATCGAACAATGGGCATGGCGCTGAAGAATGCCACACAACTCAACATTACTAATTATGCTGCCACCGATCGTTTAGTGTGTAACTGAAGACAAACCCCCCTGCAAACGCGAGACAACACAATTCTTCTTCATCTTCTTTTTTTTTGTATGTATTTGATAGGAAACGTAACAATTAGTGTAGAATTATGTTTTTTTTTGTATCACTACCGGCAAACATACCAACAGCGATGAAGTCCGTTGTACAGAAATGCTAATTAATAAAGTGCATTAAAAACAGCGAAGTCATTTGAGTGTTTCAATCAACGTTTCAATCATTAAGTTATTCGCATTTTCAATAGCATATCAACTTCATTCCTTAAACCATTTTCCAGAATTCCAGTCCCCAGTCAGTCAATCGATTGCCCTGAAATATTTATTGTTGTTGTTTGACTAAAAGAAAGGTAAATTTAGAAAGAGATTTGAGTTTTATTGGATTTGAAGATTTGGATTCTTGGCTCAAAAAAGTCATTTTCGTTTTTTTTTCAGTTTAACTTGAGAATGGTTTATTCCCCAGAATTGAATTCGTCAGAATGAGCAATTTTCCATCAATTATCATCAAAAGTTCGATTAATTTTCATGAGATTAATCTTTAAGTCTTCAAATGTTCAAATCTTCAAATCCAATAAAACACAAATCTTTTAGCCTATAGATTTTTATTGATATCAAGGAGGTTCGATTATAAAAGTACTTGAACGGTTTCGGATTTGGGCTGGAATTTGGGCAGTCGTAATTTTTGGTTGAATTTGGAGTGCGCCGAGTGCCACGGCGTACGATGTTATTTCCTATGTTTAAACGCTATTTTATCGGACTAAAACGACACGGCTGTCCTTGTCCAGTGCCATTAGTGGGGTGACTTGGTAGACGAAAAAACCGGGACAGACTGAACCGATATGGTCTGCATATTAATACTGTCTGTGCTGTTGAAAGGATTTTTTTCTGGTTCGTTTTCCGGCAGATTCCGCTCAATTTATTTGGAAAGTTTGGACAAAGATAACCGGACGAAGATCTTCAAATTCTTTCGGGATGATTTGCTGAAAAGTAAAAGCTGGTAGTGCTCATTTTACAATTTAAAATCTATCTATCTGTGATAATTGTCGACTGCAGTTTTTCTTTTGGGTTGGAACAGAAGAAAAATCTCAATGAAACGATTTATCGAAGTCAAACAATCAAATCAATTAGGGAAATTCACAATTGCAGTCACGTAGAAAGATTCGTTAAAAAATAATTGAATCTAGTTTTTATGATTAAACTTAGTCTAGAGTTTACTTAGAAAACTAATCAATCCACTTTTCCACTCAAAATTTAAACTGAACATGTCGAAACGTAATTGTGCGAAGTGACATTAGATGTTAGATGAAATGACACTCAATACCTCCGAGAAACGTGTTCAAACACGTAGGTGCTTGCTTCTTTGCATCGCAATAAGAGAGATTTTGACATGAAGTATAACCACTGTAATACATTTTGTGATATGTATGTTGAATAAAAAACTAAATATATAATTCGATCTTTGAGAAACGAGTCACCCTTCACTTATCCGTGCAGCACAGTCATGCAGAACACCTTTTTTTTACAACATAAATTACGATACTTGGCTTTGCATTGATTAATTACTTTATGGTTTGGAACGAAAATGCGGAACTATTGCGCTGTTTGGAATGTGAGGTATTTCACGCGTGAATTAGGGTAAGCTACATGGAAACATCTTGACAGAACATTACTTTAATATCAGGATATTAATGAGGCTTCGAAATTAACAACTAATTTTACAATTGTAAAAAATAATCATTTTCTTTATACAATAGCATCAGATTGTGTCAAGAAAAAGAATGATGTGAGGAAAACCAGAGCAAAAGTTTTTTGTGCAACAATTTTACTAACGACGTTGAAGATGGCAGAAGTTTTGACACTTCATCACTAGGACAATCGTGTACCCGGTCAAAAAGCGTGATTTGATGTAAAATTACATCAAATTTGATGCTTTGATGCCGGGACGCGTGGTGTAAGGGTAAGCGTGATTGCCTCTCACTCAGTCGGCCAGGGTTCGATCCCAGAAGGTTCTGGTGGCATTTTACAAGACGCGATTTGTCTGATCACGCCTTCCGTCGAACGGGGAAGAAAATGTTGGCCCCGGTCTGACCTAAAAAGGTTAGGTCATTAGCTCAGTCCAGGTGTAGGAGTCGTCTCCCTGGGTTCCTGTCTCGGTGGAGTCGCTGGTAGACAGTTGGACTCACAATTCAAAGGTCGTCAGTTCGAATCCCGGGGTGGATGGAAGCATAGGTGTATAAAGAGGTTTGCAATTGCCTCAACAATCATGCCTTGAGAACGCCAAGGCAATGCTGTAGAGCGAATAATTTAGATTGTAAAATCATGCGTTTCATCGAGATTAACATTTCAGAGCCAAAACCCGGCTGATTTTGAATGTGTCCTGCAAACACCAAGCAATTTCATTCTAGATCAGGACTTAATCGCTAACATAAAAGTAATTAACTTTTTTCAGATGCTTTTTGAACAAGGTGCTCAACAAATACCATAACAATACCGATTAGTGCAAACGTTTAGTTCCATCATTTGCACTGTTTCAACAAAAATTGCAACACCAGTCCTGCTATTTACAGAATTCATTCCGTTCACCTTTTGCCATTTCTAAAGTTCCTAGACGTTGGCCAAGGAAGAAAAAGTACGCCGTCTCCCACATTATTTTTATTTCATTACATGTTTCGCTACTTCTCATAATCACCTAAAGAGAGTAGAAGTTTTTCGCTGCCTGGGAGGGTGACTCCCCAAAGAACAAGAAGCAGCTCTAATATCATCGGCTAATGGAAAAGAAAGCTCCAGTTCCCATGGATTGTTAGAGGAAGAGATAACATAAATCATGCCAAGTTTTTTCATTCATTTCCAGAAGGAGTGCGGGGCTTAACTTGAACACGGAAGGAGTTGCACCTGCAGGAGGCGCGTGATGTTTCTTGGAACAACGTGGAACGCGGATCCCAACACATGTAGAATGTAGATCTGACTAGACAAATAGATTTGGTAAGCAGTAGAAATCTTGATCTTATATCAACAAAGTTACGTGTATTGATTATTAGTAAATTATTTTTTCCGCATTTACTAAGCGAATTCAGTGGCAATTTATTTATCAATTTAATATTAACATGTTTTGATTAATTTAACATTCCATAGGCCGACTCCCCTAAGGTTTCGTGATAAGGTCCAACTTGTATGCTATATTTACGTTATTAAGCAATCGAATCCATTTTGAGATTTTTTATACTACTTTTGGCAATTCCGTTGTGAAACTGTCAACTTTTCCTGTCCTTCTGGAGAAACGCCTGCTTTTTCCTACCTAAAATAACAGAATGGAAAATTGATACCTTTCAATAAAAGTGCTGAAAAGTCCTACTTTTCAGCACTAAAATGGGTGCTGAAAAGTTGAACTTTTCAACACTTTTATCGAAAAGTATCATTTTTCATTTTTTTTTTGTTTTGAACGGTATATTTACTCAACACATGGATGATTAACATAAAATTTTATTCAAAAAGCATTTTCGGAATTGCAAAAAATGTTGAAAACAACTTGTTGCAAAACATGTTTTTTTATCTTTTTACAAATTGTTGCATGAACTACTATTTTGAAACAAACACAATAGCGTTAAAATTCAGTTAATTCTATAAAACTTTCTTATGCTTTGCTGTCATTAAATGCAGCGTGTTCAAAACTGGTCTAAACAAAAACTATAACAAAATACTGAATACATCATTACAGCTATGATTCTATAAAATCAGAGAAATATCAATAAATTTATTTAAAAAAAATCCTAAACTATCACGTGATGCACTAATCCAGGGGTGCCCAACCTTTTGGTCCTGTGGGCCAGATCTGATTTATCTGATGCAGTGGCGGGCCGGAACTAATGTCGGTAAAAGTTAACATTTGTTTCATAAAGTTTATTTTAATAGGTTGTTTCAAGTAAACAAATAAATAAAGTAGTGTTGCAAATAAAGTTCATATATCCTGATTTAAAGAAAGAAAAACAAACTTTCAATCATGTGATTATTTATTTTATTATTATTTGTTTTGTTTAAAATCGTATTGAAATTGTTTTGTCGATTGAAATTAAATACGCTGATATTATTGAAGCGTTGTTCTCGACTGTATTACACAATTAGGTTGTTTTTCGGCTCAGCAGTCAGAAACGTCAGAACGTGACGTTCTGACTGCTGAGCCGAAAAACAACCTAACTGATATTATTGACAAAAAAATCTAATTTCGTCGTTGCCAGTTTTTTTCAAGTTTGTAAAATCAACGAAGAAAATAAAATTTATTAAATCGAAATTTGGACTCAAATCTTCTTTACGAAAAAACAATTAATGCGTTGTTGTGCAGCTTTATTCAAATATTTTATAAAACATTATAAAATGATTTTTATGACACGAAATTTTAAACATTGTAGAATAATTTATTTCTGGTAGGTTTTTATTCGTCTCTCTTAAAACTTCTCATTATTTATTATTGAAATTTATAAAAAAAATATATCGGACATCATGACGTATTTTGATTTTTTTTAGTATTTATTAGCAGCATCTTTATTTTCGACATGATTAATTTGATGTTTAAAAGCTTTTTTCCAGCAAAACTTTAGCATTGAAAAGTTGTTCTGAAAAAAACGTTATATTTGCTTATGAAAAATAAAAAAATTAATTAGAAGTAAAAACAGCCAAAACTTTAAAAAAAATAAATTTAGTGTCTTTCAGTCTTTTTGCACATTTTTCTACATAAATAATTGATTCTGAAAAATGATAGGAATTTAATTCAAACAAAATTAATTTTTGAATGTGAAATAAAATAATTTAATTTAATTTTTATTATATCTGAAAATTTAATCTCAAGATTATTTTTCTTATTTTGACACTCAATTTATTTATTGAGTATTTCATGAACAACCTTTAGGGCCATTCATAGAATTATTTTCAAAATGCCATCGTGGGCCGGACGTTGGGCAGGCCTGCACTAATCTGTGGTCCCAAAAAAAATGTGTAAAACGATTAAAAAGCCTTTACATGATTAAAATTGCATAAATAAAAGTTAAACAAAGTATTCTCAATAGTTTACAATCAATTTTACATTAATTTTTTCAATGAAAATTAAAATGTTAGTCAATTATTTTTGCTGTCCCCTGATTGTTTTTGAAGATAAAAACTTTAAATAAAATGCAAAATCTTGTAATTAACTTAATATTTTGATGGCTCAAAAGTTTTCATTGTCTTTATCCATCTTTGTGTTGCACACAAGTGCCACTAACGTCCATAATAAATTCATCAGCGAGCGTCTCTTCTTGTGTAGATCCTTTGGCTCGTTACTTTTTTTAGTTCCTGGTCTTTGCCCACTTGAGCACGTCCAAAGTTGCTTTTCCCCATGGATCCCAACCAAGCAGCACAAGTTGTAGATAATTCTCTAATACCATGCCCCTCCTCCATCCAGGAAAAGCTCCTGCAGGACACGTGAGCATATTTATTCACGTGGCTCACCTGGCTCGTGTTGTTTCGTTAAGTCGTGTGTGGTGGTGAGGCGATTCGGGTTATTGATTCACAGCGGACACGCAAGGGAAATTATTCTTAAATTGAGTTTTAACAAGTCGTAAATATTGCCGAGACCATAAATTAGGCAGGGTTCTCACGATGTGAGCCGAAATAGGAAGTTTGGAATCATTTTCAGAATTTTGTTCTAAATATTTTGTGAAGCATTGAGATCTCATATTCCCAGGAAATATTTTCTTGATTTGTTTCATTTAATATGCATACTCTCAAATTGATCCTCCTATCTTAAAAATTCGCTCTAGATTTATGAGGGAAAATTCTAAACTGAACATTTGAATAGCTCGTTAAATTCTTATCCGTCCATCAAATACTAATTTCAATAACCATGATCGTATCCAAATAACAACACAAACACTAGCCACAAATGAAGCCCTTTTTCAATTAAACTCATTCTACCAAACCGACAATCATCTAGCACTGCCACTGCCAGACGGGTTTAAAAAGCTCAATTTCACGGATTAGCCGTAAAGTAAATTTAATTTTCCCAGTTTTTATTGTACACTTTATTTACCCAATTTGGCGCGCAATTCTCACCGACCCCACTTCCAATTTAGGTTTGGGGGAGCTGTTCGAATTTCGACAGACTGGTGGGCCGATCTTTTTTTTTCACGCTCGTCTGGGATGTCTCGTTAGAAGGGATTAATCAAACCGAACCCAATTGATTCGTACTTGCTTCCGCAGATGGGTCGCCGCGACGATTTCAGTGTTCTTTTGTTGGCCAGCAGGCCTGCCAAAGTCAACAATGACCTGAGAAATTGTGTGGTCCTTCCCACAGCAATGGGACAGGGTTGCAAATTCCTTTTATAATACTTTTGTAAATTTCTCTAGGAAATCGTATTTTTGTTTGGATGATACTTTTAAAATATATCTTTATGGTTTTTTTTTTTGTATTTGAGAACATATTACGCAAGTAAACATAAATCAGGGACGTTAAATTACTTAAGAAAGATTATTTTAAACGGATTTCCAACATTTTAAATAAGGGGAAATGGGAACGACAGTTCTTACAAAATTCCTTGTATATTAAAATCAATTTTCATGACCTAAAGGTTGCATGCTTTCGTCCTGTTTCTCATCTGAAATACCCTAATTTTAAGCTACTTAAAACTTTAATCACCACCTTAACAGATCTTTTTTACATTTATTTGTTGACAAATACAGTCTAAAAAATCAAATACTAACAGAATTAGTAGCCTCTACGCCGGAATAATGTGTAACATCCAATATCCAATATTGAAACGAATGTATTTGATAATTCTCCTAGTATATTTCTTCGAAATTTTCTGGTCTAAATGATAATCTTGCTCCAAAAATTAACTTTTCACGAAAGCTCGTAAAACTATACAAAATGTTCAATCTGTCGTTTGATAGGTTATCAAAAGATCTTTCCAACGAGCCAAAATATTAAAGATCTGACAACTTTATCTCAAATTATGATCACTTAAATAAAATTACACGAACAAAGTGTTCAAAGTTCATGGTACGTTTTTCAAAATCGTACCATATGATTTGAACACTTTGTTCGAGGTTACCATTTTTATGAGCGCTTGTTCACGATTTTGGGAACTTTTTTTTCCTCCGTGTATGCACTTCTTTAAAACCAGACTTCACATTCTGTATTGAAAAGTTGTTGGTTCCATACCAAAAATCATATTTGATGCTAGATGTCAATTATTTCATGATATTTATGTGACCCATTTTTGATGAAAAGGGGGAAAGAAACCAACCTTAAGATAGTGTTCAGTCCCGAACGTGATTAATTTTAACCCGGTTACGCGCAATCGACGCGCAGCGTGTAGCCGACGCATCGCTGCCAACTTGACAGCGCCGAAAGAGAGAGAACGAGAAAAAACGGCGCGCAAAGACGAGGACGAAAGGCGCGCTGTCAGATTTTTTGCACTCGCTTCGTGAATCGCGCTCAGTGCAGACGTTCCCCATCTACTTTTAACTAAATAAATAGTTTTAGCTTAGTTTAGCGAAAGTCAGTGCCTTTTTCTTCTCCGGAATCGTCCCAACCTACAGTGATTACAGTCCACTAAATTCCGTCGTCATAATTCCACCGCCGATCGAGTTGTGGCGGCAACAGATAGCTTTGTAACCACGATTGGATTGATTTTGCTTCCGTTTTGTTTGATAAAAATCATTTTTATTAGTTGTTTATGCAACATGTAGCAAAAAGAAGATTTTTCAGCACTGAGTTTGATAAATACGACGAGTGCTGAAAAAATCAAGTTTTGCAACGTCAATAAATCGTAAATAAAAAAAAATGTTGAAAAGTATTACTTTCGAAACAAGTGCTGAAAAGTTCAACTTTTCAGCATCCATTTCAGTGCTGAAAAGTAGAACTTTTCAACATTTATTTTGAAAAGTGTGGCTATTCGATTCTGTTATTTTTGGTGCAGAAAAGTATGCTTTTTCGTCGCTATTTTTTTTAATTTTCGAAATTTTTCCATAAAGAAATTAGTAAAGTTAGAGCATTTGTGTTTTTTTTTTTGTTTTATTTAAGGTTTCATGGATTCGAGCCATCGTCATAAGGTGTGAGTCATAAAATCACAGTGACAAAAAATAGGATGATTTGTTGCTTTTGAAGAACAAGAGATTTTAGAGCTCTCATAATTGCAAATCAGACAATTTATTTTAAATTCATCATTTAAAGTAAGCATCAAGGCAGAAGGAATTGCTAATAACAACGAGCTTTAGAACATATCTTACTACACAATGAAAATTTGAAAATTTCTTTAAATTTAATGTAATTTTGTTTAACAAAGGTTAATATGTTTTTTTCAGAGAATCATAAAAACGAAACAAAAAATTGTTGCCAATCAAGGCACCTAGACGAAAGAAATCCGAACAACTGAAAGAAAAAATCTCATAAAAATGTAAATTTTCAATAAAAAAAAGAAAGTCTACAAACCCCAGCCAGGTCAACCCCGTCCCCAAAGTGGATGAATATTTATCTTCGCTGATTACGACGGCAAATCGTAAAAAGAACATCTTCGAATTATCAATTCACCCTTATTTACCGAAAACGATGTTCAGGACTCAGGATCAGAAGTTGTGAACGAAGCAGATTTTTACTACAACCGCGACAAGGTTTGGAGGACGTGACGTCGTAGCAGGTGGAAAATGGACCACTTTTGCCCCCTCTTCGAAGGGCACTTTTGAGCGACAAATGCGGAAAGCGGCTTGGTTTTGGGGTGGCCTCCCTCAGGGTGGAAAGCGAAGCAAACAGAGAAGATCGTTACTGGGTGATAGAAATTTGTCATTAAATTGCAATCGGAAATCTGTCGAAGGGCGCGATAGAAGATAAAACAGAATTGGCGGATGCTGTCACCGTGGTAGGGACGTTTGGTAGGAAAAAAGACCTTTTTGGGATGTTTTGTCATTTTTGAAAAACATATATTTTTTATATTTTTAAAATCCGATTCAAAATTTAAATGCAGAGTGCCAGCTCATGCCCGTTGAAAAATCATTTTTGTTACACCCTATTGGACAAGTTGCAGTGTTAATTAAACTAAAGAACTAACACACGAGCGACAAACTTGAAAGCTTTGAAAAAACACGGCCTTCAAAATAACTCCAAGCTTTACGATGCATAAATAATGCACAAGCCACTTTCTATTCAGTTCAAAATACCAGAAAAAAAACAACCCTCGCAAACAGCTCCTGTAAAACTTCTCGAGATTGCTTTCAATTTATACGAGGTTCCACTTCCGGCTGCTGCACGTGCTTCCGCTCTCATCAGAGTTTCACCTTTTCCTTCTGGAGCTTTGGGCTATCAGTTTCATGTAGGCGCCTTTGAGTCACCTGAAGAAGTGTATCAAAACTGTGAGCTTCCAAAGCAGCGGTAGGAAAAGCCGAGTTCTTTTCCCCATGGCAAAGGAAAAAAAAGGTAAGATAGATAACACACTGACTGAAGGTGGTGGTGTTTGTGTTGCATTGGCGCAAATGGGAAATTGAACTTTGGAACCGGATGGTAATATACCGAGGCGAGGCACTTTGCTTTATTGAGAAAGATCATGTGGTCCCAAGTGAGGAGCTTCAGGAGAAGTCAACACAAATGAGATTTGAAATGTTTATGGTTGGTTTAGGACTCGGTTTCAATTTAATGTTATGTTTGTGATTGGTTGTGGCAGTACGGAAATGAATGACAGCGGGGGGGGGGCAATTACAGAGGCAGTAGAATAATTGTAAAAAAATTACATTCGAGTAACTGAATATGGCAGAGTTTTAAAAACTTTTTAAGTGTTTTTTTTTTCGATGAAAAATACGTTTTTCCAAAATTCTGAGTACGCCATCAAATCGGGCGTCTAATTTTACATAAAAGTCTCTTTGACACCAAATTTCTATCTCATCACCGTTTCAGGCTGCAAATTATTGAAAAACACCTCTTTTTCGCTTTTTCTAAAATGGAAGGGGTCGTACCGCCCCTCCGTCACGAAGTATCAAAAAACGGACCTCGAATTCGGGACAATCGAATCGATCAGGGACAAAAGTTACCCCTAAGGACAAAGTTTCACGCAAACCGAAGAGGGGTCGGGGCAACTCCTGCGTGAGTTGGCGAAGAATTACCCTCTTTCAAAAGCAAGTTAGCACCACTCTCTTCGGGAAAGTTGTAGAGCACTTTCCAGAGCATCCGAATATGGTTTTGGTCCGGTTTTGATATAGCGTGAAACGTGGATTTTCTAAATATTCAAATTCAAAAAAATATTTTCCCCATACAAACTTAAATGGAAAATTGAATCGCTTTGCGCAAGGTGAGGACTAGAGCGGGAAAACATATTTCGCGTTTCCAGGGAAATTTGTAAATTTCCTGGGAATTCCCGAAATACAAGATTTTTTTTTATTTTAACGATTTTTTGTTATATCATTTGAATGTTTACCTTTACTTAATATGTATACCTTGACCAATTTGGATGAAAATTGAATAGATATAATTTAATTTTTCAAAAAGGGTTCGAGAAGAATTTGTTTAAAAGTATTCGAGAAATAACTGTTTGGAGTTATAAATTTTAAAAATGAAGTCGTTCAATTTCAACCACTTTCACACCTTGAAAATTAATTTAAACTAATAAACTTAAATCATACCATAAATGGAACGATGAAAACTCATTTAAAAACAACTTTGTATCATATGAAATTTACCCAAAGAATGCAACAATATTTCAAAAACTCGCATCAAATATCAATCAAATATTGTAAAAAATTGAGTTGTGATTTCATGAGTTAGTGTTTAAAGTTGAATAGCGCTAGAAATTAGATTTTATGGCAAATTTAATGATTATCTATTTATTCACAAGTTGAAAATACTTGTTCAAAATAAGTAATTTGCCATGAAAAAACTTTAATTCTGCATGTGTTTTTTTTTTTCATTTAAACTTTATGGTCAATTTTTAAATTTAAATAACGCGATTTCATTTTTTTTTCAAATAACCTTTTTTATGAATTTGGCCCGACACTCAGTTGAGCTTCAAATTTGCCCAGTCTCCAAAAACTTTGAGCACCCCTGACCTATAAGCTGTTGTGTTTCATATGTTCATAGGACCTATTAAAAAACACTCGATATTTGCCATCTGTTTGCAGAAATTTGTAGGTTTCATCATGACCAGCAAATTGCTTAAAATGAATTGCAAAAATATTATGCAGTTTTTGAGAAATCGACAAAATACAAAACGTAACGCCAGCGCACTATGCGAGGTTCAACTGTATCTTCACAATTATTGGACTTTGGTCATTGGTCAACAAAGATATTTTTAAGTAAAATTGTCTGAAGAATCGATTCCCACGATAAGTTTTGACAATTTTGACGTATAAATCATTCTACATTTTTGTGGGGCTTTTTGCAACATCTTAGGCTATTTCCTGTCAAACGAAAAAATCGTGGACTCACCTTTAAATTTAACTTTTAAACATAAAAATCGGAAAATCTCAAAGAAATGGCGCATATTTTTCCTTCCCTGTATTTTTTTCAGAAAGCCCATCTTATTTCCTACAAGTTTGTCTTTGACCACTTTTTGATACGTTATAACGGCTTCGAGATACAGCAATATTTAAATTACGAAATACAAACATATTTGAAAAACTTTCGCCCTTCTCAAATGTCATTGTCGAGTGCAACAGGCTCCATATGCACAAAATAGCTTATATTAGCCTATACACTGAAATAAAAAAAAAAAAACGTAACTTAATCCACCTTAAGGTGGTTGATGCCTTCCTCGCATTCATGTTGTATTTTAGGTGGTATTTACAAATTAATTTAAGAGTTTTTTATTTTTTTTTATTTTTTTTATTTGTTTTTTTTTTAATTAAGCTGGTACAAATATTTTTAAAAGTTTTTGTCACCCCCCCCCCCCCTTCAAAATTGGCCCGAAAAATCAGGGGGCAAAAAAAATATGTTTACAATAAACTTCAAAATTTCAATGAAAATTCAAGTGCAACCAGCTGAAATCAAATTAAAATACATTCTCCTGCGTTTAAAATCATTTTTAGTATGTTTGGGTTTATTAAAAAACCTTAAGATTTTTTGAAAATTTTCGATGCAAAATCTTTTTTTTCGATAAAATTTTTGTTTTTGTCAGATCTTAGATTTTTTGAAAACTAATGATTGCAAAACAACTGAACTAGTGTAAAATGCATTTAAGAACACTTTTTTCATTTAAATGTAAAGACTATGGCTTGTTATTTAAATTTTTATATTTTTTTATTTTTTTGCCCCCCCCCTTGACCTCGACCAGGGCCGAGGGACAAAAACTTTTTTAAATATTTGCATTGGCCTTATTGATTTTATTTGAAAAGCAATTTTCAATTCTTTTTTTTACCAACTCTTTAAAATAAAGGTAAAAAGTCTCATGAGTTATATATTTCAGTAAAAAGTTCGTGTAAATCTTTGTCGAGACAAAATAATGCAGCAACATAATTAATACAGATTTTTTCCAGAAGAGACGCAGACACTGCTTAAGCGATGTGGCAACCGGGCGATACGTATGCAAGGGGGTGTGGCTGCCAATCCCCCGCGTGGTCAAAAAGTCAAAAAAGCAAAAAGACTCGGCCTTTGAGGTTATGCAAAAATTACCCTTTTTTGTAGCTCCAAAAAATCTTTTTCTTGGCATAACTTTAAAAGTACTTCACTAAACAGAATAAAATTTAATAGGGTCTTAGGGGACCCCAAAACGAACAGAATAAGGCGGATCCGGCCAAAATCGGTACAGCCAGTTCTGAGATAATCGTGTGGAAAAAAAATCATGTCTACACACATCCCCACAGACATTTGTTCAGAATTTGATTCTGAGTCGATAGGTATACGTGAAGGTATATCTAGGAGTCGTATTTAAGAAGTTCATTTTTCGAGTGATTTTATAGCCTTGCCTCAGTGAGGTGAGGAAGGCAAAAACAAAATTCCTTTATTCTAGGAATTTTGCCTCTTTTCCTTATTTAGTAATCGGGGTTTTTGGAATACTCAATAAGGAAAGGAGCCAAAATTCCTAGAATTTAGGAATTTGGTATTTTTTTTCAGTGTATCCAGAGACCAGAGAAACTTGCAATAGAGACCACAAAAGACCCGGGGGTCGTTAATGTGGATGGTTTGATTTTTAAGAGACCAGAGACCAGAGAGCTTTGACAGACTAACCCACCCAAGTAACATTTTTTCCAGGAGTTCTACAAGAGCTCTTCAAGATAGCTACAGCATAGCAGTTTGGACCGCGGTAGGATAAAATTCTCTTCAAAACTTCTTCAGGAGTTTGGAAGAGTTCTGTGTGGTAGGGGTAGTGGTGTAGGATAACATGTTTACAAAGTTTCATTGGAATCGGCGAGGGTCGTGTAAAAAAGTTCCTGAAAAATCCAATTTTAAGCTGGAATTACTCGATTGCAAATATGTTCTTCAAATGTTTTATGATCCAGTTGGAAGTTATGTCAATGTACTCCCAAGTAACAAGCAAAATGCCTTTACTTCTTAACAGGTTTTATGAAAGGTTTGAAATTTGCTTTTCTGTTTTATTAAAACATTGATCAAAACTTTCTGGATTTATGATAGGAAAGTTTTGAAAATATCTTTAAGAATACTTTAAAAGCATGGAACATAGTTTTATACCACACTTCATTGTTTCTCTTAAAGCTATCCCAGAGAGGTTATTTATAAGACTATTAAGCATTGTCAAAACTGCTTCGAAACTAAATTAAAACTACTCTGTTCTATGAAAGCATATTTCCAGATTATTTGAACTTGATCTGTCAAATCACATTTTTTTGTACAGTCGGTTGGTTTAGTGTCAAAGAAACTTTTACCAAAATTTGTAATCCCGGTAAACAAGTGATACTTTTCGTCCATTTCCGGCTCCAGCGCGGATGTAACGGGGCACACCTATCCGAGGGTGATGGAGTACATGCCGATTTGGTCCATTGGCATGCATGGGCAGTAGATGTTTTTTTCCGGCACGTGGTGTTCGAGTAACACGAGAATCATCATGGGCGCAGATTCCGTAGCTACCGTGAAGCTCTCTCCGACGCGCAGAATCGACAAGCTATAAATCATCTGTAAAGCCGTCAGAGCCTTTCGAGGACAAGCTTTGGCGTTCCGAGAAGTAGATAAATTCATCGCGGAGTGCTAGTGTTTTAACGTTGGTCTAGTGTTGTTTATTAAAATCAGTGTTGTTGTTGATGGTAAATTCCTTCATGCGAGGAAAACTTATGATGATCCCAATCGAATAAATGAATAAATAATATGAAAAATATTGATATTTTGTTTTTATCCAACGATGAAAAAATAACCATAAAAAAACGTTTTGGATCTACCTCCTGCTAACTAAAATTCGCATGCGCTACGGTCGCAGTACTACGCCTTTTGCTCTTGGTTAAAATCGCCTTAAAGCTCACTGCAGTCTACATGTTCTTGCTTAATCCTAAACAAGAGCTTCGTAAGAAACATAGCTCTTAAAGTTTCTTGTACAAGAGCTTCTTAAGAAAAATGGCCCTAATAACTGCTTTGAGTAAGAGAGAATAGTTTTTATGAGATCAGCCATATTAACACGAAAAAGTAACGGCCAAAAATGGAAGCCATGTTGATTTTTCACAAAAAAAAAGAATTAATCGCTCCATCAAAATAAAAAATCTATGCAAATTTGGAACGATTCATGCCTTCGATGCATATTTTTTCGAGGTATCTAAGAAAACTGACCAGTGAAATTTTAATGGCAAGAATTTTTCGGTTAGATCGGCTGCGTAAAGTCACAGTAATTTATTATTTTGATATTATTTAATAGTTATCAATATAATGTTATCTTTTTCCATTGGCCATTTGTGATTTATTTCATAAAGAA
Organism: Culex quinquefasciatus; assembly: GCF_015732765.1. Lineage (NCBI taxonomy): Eukaryota > Metazoa > Arthropoda > Insecta > Diptera > Culicidae > Culex > Culex quinquefasciatus. Next base: position 94,976,469 of record NC_051862.1, on the reverse strand, counting down.
TGATTGAATTTATCGAGATTAAATTAGAACTGATTTTCCTTCGACAAATCAGTTTTATCTTCAACGAGAGAAAACATCTTTAATGAAAGTTTATTTCAGTCTTGAAGATCTTTTCTGTGCGGTTATAAATTTAAGAAGCTTGAGCATAAGTTTTATTTTAGCAATTAATAATACTTGCAGAGTGTTTTAAAAATCAATGTCAAAGCTGATGAGTTTTAGATATCTCCTAATAAAAGGTCTTGATAACCTCCTAAAATAGTCCACTTTGCTCTTAACTCAGGTTTAATGCTGATTTATTGTTGTCCTGGAGATAAAATGGCTTTATGATCATTTTTAGCTAAGATAACTTGAATCTCTCCTCAAGATAGGTACAAAACAGAAAATGTTACTTGGGCTGCTTAATTTTTATAATTTCAGTAATGCGTGAAGCATTGATTAATGCTATTCACAATTTAATTTAAAAAAACATATTCCAACTTTTCGTTATCGTTTTGTAAATTGACGTTTTCAGATTGCCCAAAGACGGTTTCTTAATCCATTTAACAATATCCTTTATGGGCATAATAATTTTTTGTAGAGGATATTAATCATCCCGGATGTTAATCGGTGGGATTGCTCATTTCTCAAAAGGGTAACACACACACACACACACACACACACACACACACACACACACACACACACGCTTCAACGAACTTCTCAACAAGACATGATACGACAACAGATATGCAAAACAGAAACAAACCCCCACCAGTCAAACACTTGCAAATTCCTCTGTTTGACAGAGCTGAGACAGAAACAAACCGTTTTATATTCAAAGCCAAACGACATTTCGCCCATTTCTCGCCTTTCGCCGGCCGACGACGACGCTTTCGACAAGAAACATCAAATATTCTCCCGCATAATAATTTTATTTACTTTATTTATCCTTTTGGTCCCCCCTACCCCATTTTACAGAAAAAAATAAACGCAACTGGCTGAGAATTCAGCATCAACCCCCAACCCCTAGAACGGCACTGACGTACGCGCGTGGTCGGGATGCATGCATACATTCAGGCGTATACGCCATATCAAAGTATTCCCTCTGCACCATCACCAGTGAAGCACACTGCTGGCAGACCGCGTCGAATAAAAACCCGATGACTGTCAGCTCCTCCGTTCGCCGAAAAATACGCCACGGACCAGAACTTCAAGGCACTTTAGAACGTGTAAGGTGGGATGGATTTTTAAATTTCAAAAACAGTCTAGTACGCAAAAGGTCATTTTAATGAGAAATATCCGACAATATCAATTGATAATTTAGCTCAAAAAATCGTTCTACCTTATAGATTGAAACTTCCTGGACCAGGAAGCAAGCCCCGATCATTACCATGTGTTTAGCATTTGCCGAGCTGGGACTGGGAAAGAAACAAAGGTCCGACCGAAAAAAAACTCGGGTCGAAAAAAAGAGAGAAATGTATTCAAATATTGCCCCTTCATCTGCCAGGCATCCCAATTCAAAAGTGAGGCCTCCGAAAAGGATCTGGACTCGCAGAGTGCGGGGAAACGATTCTCCGTTTTGGCGCAAAACGTCCACTTTTCGACCAGCAAACAGCACTTCACTGTGACCACATGTGTCAACTGGTCTGGTTATGCTCCGAAAACCGAAACCAAAGCTAGGGTTAGCAATGTGAAGTCCGCACTTTCCATCATGACACTAGAGGGGGACTGGACAAAAAAATGGTTTATGTTGACTCATCTCGAATTCAAGTAGCGCAACAGATCCACGGAATGGCTGCATACAAACTGTGCGTCGTGTGTGGCTGTTGATCTACTACCGGAGTGGTTGGGAAATTTATCATTTTTGCAAGCTTTTTTTTCAAATGAAGAATTGGTCGTGATAATAAAATCCACCGCTCGTTGAAATTTATTAAAAGCACACGTACTGACATTTTATCTCAAAAATGACTTGGCAGCGTTTTAATGTTATATGGCTTCATTTTTAAATTTTACGCCTGCAGAATAAATCTTGATGATGCATGTATTTTAAAAAAATTGGATAGTGAATTTTAAAAGACTTTCCACCACCATGTTCAGAAATGTATTTATTTCTAAATTTAACCCTCTACTGCCCACATTTTTTTCCCGTGTTCAGGAGGTCATTTTGAGCAACTTTTGGCGTACGAAAAACTTTACTTCTCTGTTTTTCTTGTTCATTTTTAGTATTTTAATTTACATTTACATTGTTTATTTTTTGTTTGTTTTTGATAGTATTCGGCTATTCTACCACCTCCTACCATAAACATTTGCCTATCTTTTTTCATGTTTTAACAGTCACTTTTTAAATTTTTGCTTGTTTACCACATGTTCTGCTATAGCAACAAAACATTAACAAAACAGCAAAAACTACTGCATACTTATTTTTACTTAAAATGTTAGTAAAAAGAACACGGCTAAAGTTGACCCAAAAAAAATTGAAAGCATTAGAAAAGTCACATAAAATAAGTCAAACTTCCAACCCTAAATTTTTCTAAAATATTAAGAGTTGCTACTCCGTTATTGACCAGGACAATAAAGGTGGAAAAAACATACTTTTGAAATAGTACCTAGTACCCTAGTAAACACTTCACGCGTGTTATCTTATCTTATCATTGAGCAGCACAGAAGTGACAAATGCGGTAAATTGTTGGTACAGTTTTAAATGTAAAACCTAGGTAACTTAATCCAGCTGAGCAGTTCTCCACCAAAACCGGAAATGGATTTTATTTGTATTTTTTTTTTTGCTCCCCTATGACCAAAGAAGCTATTTTGTGTCATTAGTTCACCCATACAAGTCTCCATACAATTTTGGCAGCTGTCCAAACAAAACTGGTATTTAACTTTTGTGTGAATTTTCTGATTAATTTGGTGTCTTCTGTAAAGTTGTAGGTTTTGTTGAGGACTATTGAGAAAAAAATATGCACACGGAAATTTTTTAGATTTTTGAATTATTATTTTTTCCCAAAAAAAATATTTCCCGTTTTTTTTAATTTCAAGATTTTTTTATATTGCTTGTTGCGAGATAAAATCACATCTATGTAGGGGAGATGGGGGTAAGACGGCCACCCTAAGGGAGAAGTCTAATAAAATTTACACAACAGATTATTTTGATCTCAAATTACGTACATATTGTTCTACTACTAGTCCATTATAGAAATGACATAAATTAGTTAGTCTAAAAACCAATTTTCAATACTTTTCAGGAATTTTAAAAAAATAATTGAAGTCGTATATATATGAAATACGCGGGGTAAGACGGCCACCCATGTGGGGTAAGACGGCCAGTGCTATAAATTAACTTAATAACTTTGCTAAATCCACCCAAATTCCTACAAGGTTGGTTGAACAGACTTCTCTGAACATCATAACTATTTTGGTTGAAAAAATCAGGTTTCAAATGTGAAGAAAAATGCTGTTTAAAAATTTTCATATTTTGGCTCAGTGAATTTCATATTATTGCGACCACATTTTATGAAAAACTGTGAATTTTTACTACAAAACAAACACAATTTGATGCAAAATAATTAGTTTGTGTATTTTGATTAGAATAAGTAAATCAAAATTATGTAAACAATATTAAATAAGCGATTTTTATGAAAAGTTTGATAGGATTTCATACTATTCAATGAGTTTTGCTATATCACAGTAAAGAATGTTGTCGAAACGGTAGTTAACAGCATTTTGATTAAAAATGGATAGTTTTATTGAAAATGCTTTTCCTTATCTACAAATATGTCATAATAGTCAAAAACCGTCAAAAATATAACTTATATCAATCAAAATCTACAAATTACGGGTGGCCGTCTTACCCCCGGAGGAGGTGGCCGTCTTGCCCCCAAATAAATTATTTTTTTAAACAATTTTTGTAAATAGCTCATCGCATTTTCTAAACTTTTTCGAGGGACATAATCTAGGGAAAACTTCAATTTAACATGAAAAAATATTTGAAGACAGGAAAACATATTGTTATCTAACAAAAATGCCTAAGTTGTAATTCATGAAAATTACATCCAGTTTCAAGTTCAAAAATTATTTGTTTATTTTGAGCTATTTTTATACTATTTCAAACAATATTTTTGGCAAAGGTGACTCCATATGCATTATTTAGCATGAGGAACAGTATTGCTAAACATTTTAGTAATATTCATTAGTATACTTATTAAAACAGTCGGGTGGCCGTCTTACCCCGCCTGGCCGCCTTACCCCCAGCTCCCCTAATCTATGTAAAAATCAGCAGGTTGAACTGAAATTCAGCGTTGATTTGGCTGTCGACCTGATTTGTTTTGAATATTTTCTAAAAAAGTCAGCAGAAAACTCAAGGCAACCTTTGACAACAGCCAAAAATTTGTTCTGCGGCTGTCATGCGACCATTCTTCTGCGGTCATATCAGCTCGCATGAATTCTAATTATTAACGCCCGCGATAATATGTTTTAGGGGACAAAACCCTGTGACTTTGAGCCATAGAGAAGTATGGTCAAAAAATCCACCGCCAAGTTATAATTTTTTGGGAAAAATAGTGATTTTTGGAAAAAAAAAATCTAAATTTCATACAAAAAAAAATGATCTATTTTTTATGTGAAATTGAATTTGCAATCGAAAAGTACTTCAAAGATTTTTTTTTATAAAGGGCTCCGTTTTCAAGATATAGCCAGCGTAAGATTATTTTCAAGCGAAATATTTGCAATTTTTCGATTTTTAAAAATTGTGACCATGAGTGACCATTTCAGAATAATTTTTTTAAAGTTCAGAAAATTTGCTATAAAATTGTCTGAGAGACATTGAAGATTGGACCTCTGGCTGCTGAGATACAGTGACTTAAATAAAAAGAAACAGGAAAATTGAAGTTTTCTAAGTCTCACCAAAATAATCCTTCATTTTCTAACGTCGATATCGCAGCAACCAATGGTCCGATTTTCATTTTAAAATATGAAGCATTCGTGAAATTTTCCGATCATTTCGAAAACAATATTTTCATTTTTTTAATCAAGACTAACATTTCAAAAAGGCGTAATATTGAATGTTTGGCCCTTTCTTAATTCAATTTCAATAATATTGTATCAATAGGCTTTTATCCATCAATCCTGAGAAAATGGAACCTACAAAACAACCAAAACTAAATCCTGAATTGTGCAAAATTTGACATGCTGTTATTTTACCTCTTTTGAAATTTTTTCAGAGGGTAAATTACAGTTTTTTCTCGCATCAAAATTGTACCCATTTTTAGATGTTTGATTGTTATGATTTATTTTACAATCGATTTATGTTTCGTTTAACAAGGGCATATTTGCACAGATTTTGTTTATTGAAACTCCAGAAATAAACAATTTAGTGTCTTGATGATAGTCCCTGCAGTAGTTATAGAAAGATAAATTAACAGTCAAGGCAAACATTTTTCAGTAAATAGTTTTCTTTTCAGTTTCACTTATACCACTAACAATGTTTTTGCAGGAAAGTTTTATCATCTTTAATTTTGTTCACTTAACTAATGCTCAACATAGTGGAAATTCTCGTATGTAATGAAATTCTCGTAGGGTAAGCAATCACTCTTAACGGTGCACATCAACCAGAGCATTTGCACCCAGATTTTTGTTACAGACATTTTAGTATTTCCAACACTTCGGGTACTATCGAAATATGTTATTATTCATCTCCTAAAGTACTGCTCACAAAGTAATTTACAACAAAGTTTGATTAATTTTACATTCCCGTAATTGCAGGATTAGGTCCATAAATTTGACCATTTTGGAATAAGAAGACAACAACTTCCTTCGTTTCTGTGCACCCTTAACTCCATCCAATTTGCAAATTTACACCATTTAAACAAATTACTGAAAAACATCGCTATTTATCGCTAAATTTCAGTTGAAAACGCTTTTTGTTAGCTGTGATTGAACGTTTTTAAAAACACATTAGAGGCACGATGTTTTTGTCCCTCAGCTATGGACAAGGTCACGAGGGACAAAACAAATTAAATAACAAGCAATAGTTTCAACATTTGAATGCAAAAAGTGTTTAAAAATGCATTTTACACTAGTTAAGTTGTTTTGCAATCATTAGTTTTCAAAAAAGTAAAATTTGACAAAAACAAAAAAACAGCGAAAAAAAACTTTTTCCTATACTAAACATCAAAATTTTTCAAAAGTTCTAAAGATGCTAAAAATGATTTTAAACGCAAGGGAATGCATTTTAAATCAATTTCATCTAATTGCACTTAAATTTTCATTGAAATTTTGAAGTTTTTTGAAAAAATATTTCTTTTGCCCCCAGATTTTTCAGACCAATTTTGAAAGTGGGGGGGGGGGGTGGCAAAAACTTTAAATAAAATTTGTACCAGCCTAATTACACATATTTTAATTATTGGCAAATAATAGAACAACCCCATTTCCTTATTTCCACGCCTCAGAACGAATGAGGCTACGAAGATCTGTCGTCTGTTAATAAAATTTCAACCGTAAAGCCAAAAAAAATACATCTCGTCAAACAAACCGCAATTTTATTCTCACCGTTCTCACATTTGTGTTACCCCCTGTAAATAAACTCCCCGAAAAATCACCACCAGAATGCGGCCGAAACAAAAAGCTTGCTTCGCTGCTATGAAAGCTACCAAGCAACGCCAACTAGGTGTCAAAATGCGAACCACCACCACCACACCATCCGCCTCCACCATCCCCTCTGGCAAGCAAGCTTTACCGCCCTTTTTGTTCTCCCTCAGAAAGCTTTCCTTTTCATAACGGATAAACACACAACACCCTGCTTCCAGAGAAAAGAAAAAAAGAAGGACAAACACCGGCAGCATCCTTTTGCCCATTCGCATCGTTCGTCCGCCGTGATGAATGGACGTGGCCCACGTGTGTGCGATATTTAGGAGTGTAGATAGTTAGCCAGCCCACGTGGTGTCACTCACCTGTTTTCGCAGTGTCCTCGTTCCGGTTTCCGGCCCGCCCGCTTCCTTCCGCTCGAACCGCTCAAATTTGAAACTGTTGGAGCGGTACAGTTCGTTGTCCTCGCCCCGGCGGTTCCGGCAGAGGCGCCTCGTGATTATGTTGCCACTTTTTGGTCTGCGAGAGGAGAGGAGGGGGGGAGGAGTTTGATTAGGTTGTGTAATGTTTAATGTTTAATGTTTAATGTTTAATGTTTAATGTTTAATGTTTAATGTTTAATGTTTAATGTTTAATGTTTAATGTTTAATGTTTAATGTTTAATGTTTAATGTTTAATGTTTAATGTTTAATGTTTAATGTTTAATGTTTAATGTTTAATGTTTAATGTTTAATGTTTAATGTTTAATGTTTAATGTTTAATGTTTAATGTTTAATGTTTAATGTTTAATGTTTAATGTTTAATGTTTAATGTTTAATGTTTAATGTTTAATGTTTAATGTTTAATGTTTAATGTTTAATGTTTAATGTTTAATGTTTAATGTTTAATGTTTAATGTTTAATGTTTAATGTTTAATGTTTAATGTTTAATGTTTAATGTTTAATGTTTAATGTTTAATGTTTAATGTTTAATGTTTAATGTTTAATGTTTAATGTTTAATGTTTAATGTTTAATGTTTAATGTTTAATGTTTAATGTTTAATGTTTAATGTTTAATGTTTAATGTTTAATGTTTAATGTTTAATGTTTAATGTTTAATGTTTAATGTTTAATGTTTAATGTTTAATGTTTAATGTTTAATGTTTAATGTTTAATGTTTAATGTTTAATGTTTAATGTTTAATGTTTAATGTTTAATGTTTAATGTTTAATGTTTAATGTTTTACTTTTTAAGGTGAATTGTGCATCACGCTATGTAAAATTAGGAACAAGTCCCATTTTGTCAACAAAAAAAACCATTCTAAAACTGGGTCATTTGCTGTGTGGATCTTTCGAAAGGATTGAGATTGTCGATGCATTAGGGTGATGAGTTTCCCACCGTTTCAGACATCGTCCCGCAGCACTCACCCGCACGGTTTGCACTGGTTCATATGCAGATCCCAGTTGAGATTGAAGTTGAACATCTTGAGCCGGGCGACGGCCCTTTGCCGCAGGGACTGTTCGGTGCCAACCTGGGACATTAGACCGAGCTGGGTGTTGTTGTTGTTATTGGAGCTGGTGGTGCCACCGGCGCCACGACCACGGGAAGACGAGATGTGATTCTTGTGATGATCTGCGGATGAGTGACCACCGCCGACACCTTGTGAGTTACTGGAATTGGAAAAATAGGAAGGGAAACAATTTGAGTGATTAAAAGGAAAGTTTAAAGTATGAGCATGATAAAAATAAACCTTCCAACAATTGCACCTTTTACCCTAACCCCATACAGGACATCACAGTTAAACTGTTGAAAGTGCTGCTGTGGCGAGCGGTGTCATCTGTTCCGTGTTTCTTGCCACATGATTTGGCATTTTGCCCACACGTGGCGGAAGAGGAATCCTCGTGAACAACGAGAACAACTGAGATTAATCAACGCTTCGGTTATAACTGTACTCTTTTTTTTCGCAGTCGGTAGCAACTCTGGACAGTCTATCTACTTTCACCAGTTGCCGACGATGCTAGACTGTTCGTTCACACGTGTGTTTTGGCGTATTTTGCACTGCGTGTGACACTTTTTTCAGAGATTATTCTTGCAATGTGACAGCTGGTGTAGGAATGGGTGGTATTGTTGAAATATTTGTTTTATCTTTAGTGTATTTTTTAATCTCAGTTTAAATTTTTAAATTTTTTCATTCAAGAAAAATAAATAGCTGTAATCAACTTTTGAGACATCTGGAATTAATACATGAAAACTCAACCTACAATCAAAAGTGATGATTTTCAAGCAGAGTCAGGGGAAATCCCACTCACATAACCAGCCACGGACGTATCATTTGGCATCGTAATTAAATTGCAAATCGGAGTTTTCTCTTTCACTATTTCAAAGTGCTATCGCTCTAACTGGGCTATCGGAATACTGATAGACACGTTGGACAGTGGCCAACGAGCAATATGTGGAAATAAATCCTCAAATGGGAAGTGAAATTGTGGCTTTTGTTGCATCGAGGTGGGCGATTTTGATTTTTTTTTTAATTATTTCCTGCTTATCTTAAATTATGTTGAGCTTTTAGGCAGAGATTTTTTATGTAGCGAAATATCTCAAAAAAAAATCCTGAAAACGAGATTTTTTAAAAAGTTTTGAATGCTAGTCATACAATATGAGTACCGTAAACCGGGGTGACATTGACAGGATTTCAATTTAATTTTGAAATATTTTCCAACTGGTAAGGTATGTTATAAGATTATTATTTTTTAAACATGTACTGGGACTTCCCCCCACAAGTTCCTTGCAGTATTTAAAAAAAAAGTTTTTCAATTGTGGGTTGGAAATTCTTATTTTAAATACGTGGTAGCTTTGATAGTCATATCATAGTTTTTCTTGTTAGAATCAGATTTAAGATGTTCAAATTTTATTTTTACGTCAAATTTCCCACCGCTAAGGTTGTTAGTGTAGTTAAAAAAAATCAATGTGTAGGGGAGAGTGGGGAGACTTGATCTCTTTTTTTTGTATCGCCCACAACTCTGTCTATTTCTCACAAAACTATGAACTTTTTGCATGAATTGAAAGCTTAAACATTCAACTATGTTTGGCTGATAAGAGTAATTCATCAGAAAAACTCTTCGAATCATGCCAAGCGTTTTAACAAAATATTTTAAAACGGCATTTTCAAAATGTTGGGTGTAATTTGATCCCTCTTTCAACATTTTGAAGAAATCTGAAGCAAAATGTTTCTTTTTCATCCAAACTTTTAATTTTCTATAAGTTACAGCAATTTTACATTAAACATGTACGTTTGTGTTCAAAATATAACAAGTTTAGCATGCAAAATATTTAAAAACTTAAAATTTTCTTTTTTAGACAAAAATTGGGCATGTTTACAAAAGCTGGTAATTTTTGTTTACAAAACTTTTGAAAAATGGTTCAAACTGCAGTAGGTTATGTACAACTATACTAAAGGAAGCTTTGTACGAAAACCCAGCCCAATTATTTAATCTTGAGGCTGATTCCAGTGACTGTAAAAATGTAGGGGTCTCCCTAAACGCACTTTTTTAAACAATTGATTGTAAAAATAGTATGACGATAAATTTAACGTCAAATGCGTAAGGTTTTTGGAGTTGATTTGTTTATTAAACAATTCACGTATAAAAAATATTTTTTTGAATAATTTTTGAGTGTTTTTTACACTTATAAAAACAAAGAAAAAAGATCTCTTCGAAGTTTTTTGTAGCACTTTTAAGAAAAATGTGTGTAACTCAATCTTAACAATTTTTAATTTTTTTCTTTGTTTTCTACAATGAGTTTTACTCAATTTCGCACAACTAACTTTCTAGAACAAAGCAAATTGTTTTACCCACATGCTGACGAGATACAGGCTTGAGATCAAGTGTCCCCGGGGATCAAGTCTCCCCACTCTCCCCTATATTTAGTTCACCAAGTTTATAAGCTTTTTAACAAAATACATTTAAATTTTAGGTGAAATTGTAGAAAAAAGTCAATATTTTGCCTGAAATTCGTTGAAATCAGTTTTCTTTATAAAAATATTGATTCATATTGCATTTTAAACTGAACTCGAAGAACGAATCAAAAGTTTTCACATTTTATATCAAATTGGTTCTACTGAAAATGCCTATGAATTTGGAGATTATGTATTTACAAATTTATGTTACCTTCTTCTAAAGGAAAAATGTCCAAATAATCCGAAAATGCATTTCGTTTTCCGATTCAAATTCATGTTCATGGAGAAAATAATGATACTTTGAGAATTTCACTCTCTCGTTGTCGATATTGAAGTGACCATCGAGAGCGGGAGGTATCAAATTATAGAACGAAAAATCAAAGCATGCTACTTGTAGGGACGATAAATTTATTGACAGCAATATTGATATCGAGAAAATCGACATCCAGAGAGTCGACTGTATTCATCAACATTTTTTAATTATACAGTCTAGACTCGATTATCCGAAGTTTCGATTATCCGAAGTTCGATTATCCGAAGATTTGTATGGTACCTCGAATAATCAAATCACGGAAAAGAATCATTTTTTTTTTATTTTCTTGTTTTAACATAAAATTCGAATTGGGCGACCCGATTTATGTCAAATTTGAATGTTTGATTGCCTATTAAATTAAAAATGCATATTTTCAATATTTTATCATCACCATTTTGACCGACATTGAAAATTGAAAATTCTAAATCTTTTTAGAGTAGTTAAGAGGTCATACTTAAGCTCAACAATCAAAAATAACACAACAAAAAAACATTTTTCTTTCGTCATTCAAAGTATCAATCATCCGAAGTGAAATTTTGCCAAGGCCTTCGGATAATCGAGTCTGGACTGTAGTTAACTAACTATTAAAAAAATTACGAAAACTTTTTCTTCAAGTAATTTTAACACTTCTCATACGGTCAACATGATTAACATGATTCCATACCATTCCGTACGTATTTAAATTGTATTCTTCATGTAAAAAAATCTCAAACCAATCAAAGTCACCCGGTGATCAAAGTCACCCCGGTTTACGGTATATAAATACATTAAAAGTCTGCATCAAGAGAATGGGTTCTATGATCGATTTAGTGTCTTGGAACAAATTAAATTTATGCAATTTTGAGCAAAAATTGCTCATTTCAGATCAATCAAAACTTTTACATTGTGAGTTTGTTAACAAAGATTGTATCCTGCGTGCGTCAGTAGATGTTTACATTAGCAGTGAGAAGGCTTCACTCTTTGTTTACAGACCCTCCATTGGCTCATTTCAAACCTACGCAGGATAATTTTTCAACCTGAGTTTTATATTTCTTCAAAATAGTTTACCCGGGCAGACAACAAAATTCATGCCATTTCAATAACAAATACTGTTAAATCAACAGAAAGTGTTATGGAATCTTCTTGAAAAATCCATTTTTGCGTAAGGGTTTAATAACAGTTAATGTTATCATAACAATTTTTTTATTGGTCTGATATTGATTGAAAGCCAAAACAACTTGGGAATACTATTTTTGTTGTGGAAGAATGCCTCCAACTGTTATGGGGATGATCGGATTAGTTGTTAAAATAACAAAAAATAATAACAAAGATTTATTCGAAGAGTTACTTAAAAATGTTATTAGTCTGTTATTACAATAACAATCCAATAACAAAAAAATCAAAACGACGAATAACAAATCTTGTTATAAATAACATAAGGTGTTATTGGCCCAGTATTTTCAAATATCTAAAAATGTTATTCCCAAGTTATTTCCGTCTGCTCGGGTATACTCATTTCCACAATACTTCTTGAGTTTTCCATTCTTATAATCATGAACTGTTCTGTAGTTTCGAGATTTTTGTAATTCAAACATATTTTTTCAATTCTTTCAAACGATTTTTTCTTGTTTCAATTTCATGAAATTACGAACTTTTGTACTTTTAACTAATTTGTGTTGAACTTTTTTCTCACAATGAATTTTTATTTAAAGTTTTTGTCTATTTGAATTTAAATAAAATTTGCACTGCTGTAAAACAATACACCCAAAATTCAGAATCGAGATAATCGTTCTCTCAAAATTTATTGCGGGCTCAGTGCCAAAATCGATAGAATAATGGTACCAACTCACACCATCATAACAAATGAGTTCATTCATTAGTTGAATCAATAAATCTCCAACAAGTGTCATACATCGATTTCTGACTTCTCCATGGTCACCAAGCTGTGGTGGCCGAGGCAGCTAAGTCATTGGATTGGTTTGTCAAAGGTCTCTGGTTCGATTCCCGTTGTCGACACTTTCGGTTTTTTGTTTGACGGATGAACTTTTTTGCAAATGAACCTCGAGAGAATAGTTCTATCGCCCATCTCGAGCTGTGTTCTCTGCGTCCGTGAATGGTACCACTATTCTCTCGACTCGAGACCATCATTCTCTCGGACTAGCGCTGCCAGTTTTGAGTGTAGGACTTTTCACAAGTACTTGCTGATTTTCTCGATTTTCATAAGGAAGATGGCGTTTTGACTTAAAATTGACTTGAAGTCGCTAAACTCAAGTTAGAATGCTCCAAACTGTTCAAGGAATAGAATGCTCCAAACTGTTCAAGGAATGAGCAATTCATGATGGCGACCTTAGATTTTTGGAAATATTTGTACTGGAGTGTAACAGGCAATTCACCTTTTAAATTGAACCAACTTTGGGTTGGTGAACTCAAACAAATCGGTGAATTTTGAAAGATATTTGCGTTACTGTTTCCCTGTGATAAATCAACTAATTTCAACTAAAAATAAATTTAAATAACACAAGCAAACATCAAACTCACCCATCCCCTCGATTTGGCCGGCTGCGGCGTCTCCGCCGGCGTCGCTTCTCCGACGAGGTCGTATGTGCCCCCGGAATGATGACCCGGCGACGTTGCTGTTGCTGCTGCTGCTGCACGGCCACAACTTGCTGGGCCTCTCCGAACCCTGCCGAACTGGTCGTATCCGTCGAGTGGTGAATATGGTGCTGGTGCTGGTGGTGATGGTGTTGCAAACTTTGGCTGTGCCCCGTAGACGACGCCGGCAACGGAAGACAACCGGTTGTGGCGGATCCTCCCGGGACCTTTGTCGACGAAGATCTCATCGTGAGACCCTGATTCACCTTGCGCCAGACGCGTTCCATGGTTTGTTGGAATGCTGCTTTTTCTTCTTATTTAACTATTCTTCTTTGGCTCTTCTTGGAGGAAAATTTCTGATGGGAAGCTTAATGAATTATAAATTGGCACCGCGAAAAGTGTATTCTAACACAATGTAGTTTTCTTCGTTGGTTTACTCTTCTTCTTCTTTTGTTGTCTATACGATGGTAGTAAAATCACTCACTAATTCACTCTTGATTTGCTTCCGACATGCAAACATGCCACCCGTTGTATCATTTTTTTTTTTTTAATTTATATTTATTCAAATTTCTTTTCCATGTACATTCATTCAGTTAAAATATTATTGAGTGTCCAATCACAAACGATGACTTTTCACCTCAATTTTAAATTCTAGCAACTTTCATTTATTCATGAAATATTGTAGCTTTCGCTATTCTGTGATTTCAAATGTAGGAGGTCCTACATGTACAAAAGGAAAAGGGATACCTTAAAACTAACTTATAAACTATATAAAGAGCGGATCAATGCAGCTGAAGACTGCAATGATTTTTGTCGAAATGCATCAATTATCTTATTGGACATAACATCCAAAGTGTCAACTTCGGCTAATTGATGAAGTTCACTGGTGCTGAACCAGGGAGGAAGTTTCAGAATCATTTTCAGAATTTTGTTCTGAATCCTCTGAAGTTTTTCTTCCTGGTTAAGCAACAGCTTGTCCAGATCGGCACAGCATAAAGCATGGCAGGTCTGAAAATTTGTTTATAAATTAACAGTTTATTCTTGAGACAAAGTCTAGAATTCCTGTTTATAAGTGGATACAAACATTTAATATATTTGTTACATTTAACCTGGATACTTTCAATGTGATCCTTGTAAGTAAGGTTTTTGTCAAAAGCAAGTCCAAGATATTTCACTTGATCCTCCCACTTTAAATTTACCTCATTCATCTTTATAATGTGATGACTTTTTGGTTTAAGAAAATCAGCCCTTGGTTTGTGAGGGAAAATAATAAGTTGAGTTTTGCAGCATTTGGAGTAATTTTCCATTCTTTCAAATAAGAATTGAAAATATCCAAGCTTTTTGTAATCTTCTTGTGATGACACGAAGGCTTCTGCCTTTGGCGGAGATGCTTGTGTCATCAGCAAAAAGTGATTTCTGACATCCTGGGGGCAAATCAGGCAAGTCAGAAGTAAAAATATTGTATAAAATTGGACCCAAAATGCTTCCTTGAGGGACGCCAGCACGTACAGGTAGTTGATCAGATTTGCTATTCTGATAACATACCTGCAGAGTACGATCCGTCAAATAATTTTGAATAATTTTCACGATATAAATCGGAAAATTAAACCTTTTCAATTTCGCAATCAAACCTTTATGCCAAACACTGTCAAATGCTTTTTCTATGTCTAGAAGAGCAGCGCCAGTAGAATAGCCCTCAGATTTGTTGCTTCGAATTAAATTTGAAACTCTCAACAACTGATGAGTAGTTGAATGCCCAAGGCGAAATCCAAACTGCTCATCAGCGAAAATTGAATTTTCATTAATGTGCGTCATCATTCTATTAAGAATTATTCTTTCGAATAATTTACTAATAGATGAAAGCAAACTAATGGGCCGATAGCTTGAGGCTTCAGCAGGATTTTTATCCGGTTTCAAAATCGGAATTACTTTGGCATTTTTCCAACTACTGGGAAAATATGCCAAATCAAAACATTTGTTGAAAATTTTGACCAAGCAACTTAAAGTTGCTTCTGGTAATTTTTAATTAAAATGTAAAAATGCCATCCTCACCAGGGGCTTTCATATTTTTAAATTTTTGATAATAGATTTTATTTCATTCAGATCCGTATTAAAAACTTCATCTGATGAAAATTCTTGTTCAACAATATTCTGAAATTCTATTGAAATTTGATTTTCAATAGGACTCAAAACATTCAAGTTGAAATTATGAGCACTCTCAAACTGCTGAGCAAGTTTTGAGCTTTTTCCCCATTAGTTAATAGAATATTATCACCATCTTTTAAAGAAGGGATGGGTTTTGAGGTTTCTTAAGAACCTTTGAAAGTTTCAAAAGGTTTGGAATAAGGTTTAATTTGTTCGACATCTCTTGCGAACTTTTCATTTCGCAGGAGAGTGAATCTGTGGTCAATAACCTTTTGCAAATCTTTTGAATTCGCTTCAGTGCAGGATCACGAGAACGTTGATACTGTCTTCGGCGAACATTTTCAGACGAATCAGAAGCTGAAGATCGTCATCAATAATGGGAGAATCAAATTTGACTTGGACTTTAGGAATAGCAATATTCCTAGCATCCAAAATTGCATTAGTTAAAGATTCCAAGGCTGAATCAATATCAGCTTTGGTTTCTAAAACAAAATCATGATTTAAATTATTCTCAATATGATGCTGATACCTGTCCCAATTAGCTTTGTGGTAATTAAACACAGAACTATTGGGTCTGGTAACTGCTTCATGAGAAAGTGAAAAAGTTACTGGAAGATGATCAGAATCAAAATCAGCATGAGTCACTAAAGGACCACAATACTGACTTTGATTTGTCAACACCAAATCAATTGTTGATGGATTTCTAACAGAAGAAAAGCAAGTTGGCCCATTCGGGTATAAAACCGAATAAAGACCAGAAGTGCAATCTCTGAACAGAATTTTACCATTGGAATTTACTTTTGAATTATTCCAAGATTGGTGTTTGGCATTAAAATCACCGATGATCAAAAATCGAGATCTATGCCGAGTAAGTTTATTCAAATCCCCTTTGAAATAATTTTTATTTTCCCCAGTGCATTGGAATGGCAAATATGCAGCTGCAATCATAATTTTCCCAAAAGAAGTTTCAAGTTCAATGCCCAAACTTTCAATAACTTTTAACTTAAAGTCACGTAACGTGCTATAAGTCATACTACGGTGGATAACTATTGCAACTCCACCGCCATTTCGATTCATTCGGTTATTAGTTATAACTTTATAATCTGGATCACTTTTCAAATAAGTGCCAGTTTTTAAAAATGTTTCGGTTATAACAGCAACATGCACGTTATGAACTCGTAAAAGTTGAAAAATTCATTTTCTTTCGCTTTTAAAGAGCGAGCATTAAAATTCATAATATTGATGGAATTACTTAGATCCATGATTAAACTTCAGGGTAAGAACAACATCATTCGCAAATTTTAATCCAATCTGGATTGCTTCCATCATGGATGTAGCATTACTCATTGTTTGAATCAAACCAAACAGTGAGTTTTGCAAAAAGTCATTTTTCAAACGTAACATCGCCGAGATCAGAAGATCCCAAAGCGTTGCCAGCAGAAAAATTTTCAAATGAGATTTGAGGTACCTGCCCAATTTCAGAAAGATTGGTAGAGGATTTAAAATTCGTGGATGAACCCGAAACGACGTTAGCATAAGAAATGCCATTGTTGTTACCTAACTTTTCCACGGTAGGGGTATTTCTAGAATTGTTCGAGTGAGACAGCACGAACGTTTGATTTAAAGATGCAGGTACAACCTGACTTTGAGAAAATTTCGGTTTGGATTTCGGCTGATGCTTAGCACGAGAATCCAAAACCTTTTTCTGATGGGGCAATCCCAGAAATTTGATTTGTGATTTCCACCACAATTTGCACATTTAAATTGGGTGACTTCTTTCACGGGACAATTGTCCTTGTCGTGAGAAGAATCCCCGCAAACCATGCATTTTGGAACCATGGCGCAATGATCAGTACCGTGACCGAATGCCTGGCAACGCCGGCACTGGGTCAGATTCTGGCCATTACCGCCATGTTTCTTAAATGCTCCCACTTTACCCGTACATGGAACAAAAACTGTACTTTGTCCAAAAGTTTCAAATTGTTGATTTCATTTCTGTTGAAATGAATCAGATAAAATTGTGAAGTCAAACCAAAGCGAGAAATATTCCCGTTTGATTTTTTCTTCATTGGTATTACTTGGGATGGGGCAAAGCCAAGCAACACCTTAAGTTCGTTTTTGATCTCATCCACCGACAAGTCGTTGGAGAGACCTTTCAAGACCGCCTTGAATGGCCGAGCATTCTTGGTCTCATACGTGTAGAAATTGTGTTTGTGGTTTTTCAAATAACCAACAAAAGTTTGGTGATCTTGTAAAGATTCCGTCAACAAGCGACATTCTCCTCTTCGACCAAGCTGGAACGAAACCTTCAAATTGCAAGTTTCCTTGCAATTCTTCAGTTGCGTTCGAAAGCTGGCCAAATCGGAGACGGAAGTCACAACAATTGGCGGAGCCTTTACTCGTTTCTCGACGGCAGAAGGCTCAGTACGAGGAGAAGGTTCCTTGTCATCAGTTTCGGATAAAACACCGAAACTGTTTGTCAATGGAATTGGAGGATTGACCTCACATTCAGAATCAGAATCAGACCTCAGAAGAGGCTGTTTTCTTTTTCTGTTTCCGTTAGCCGGTTTAGCGTTCAAACGCTTCACCGACGTAACGACCAAATCTTCAGAAGATTTGCGTTTACCTTTGTTTTGACGCATTTTGCAAGCAAAGTTCTCTTAAAAGATGGCTTCGTTTGTAAAATACAACAAAATTTCAGGCGGGGTTAGTCTTGAAAAGACTGTTTAGAATTTTGGAAAATAACTCAGGTAGTCTTTAAAAAGACTGTGAATTTTGTTTTGAAATAACTCTGAGCTTAGGTAGTAAAAAATACCGCAGCTCTAGTGTCCGTTCACCACGAAGGTTCGCAAGACACTGACCGTTGTATCATTTATGGCACATCATAATTCCATTATCCGCCGTTTTACGATTCTCTATCAAAAAGGTTCACCTGAAACTACTGTAAAGGGTGCGTTGAGCTTTGGTGGAAACTCTTATTTTTCGTGATTTTCATTATTAAGATGTGTCTTCACACAAAGTCAAGAATATCATAAAGGAATTGTACTTATAAAAAAGCTACTACACTTTTGTGCTGGACCACTCTTGGAGCAATGATGGTCAATGATGATTTTTCAAAAATCGTCAACGTTATATATCGATTTCACCATAAACTTTTTAAAAATTGACAACATTGTTTTCAAAATCGGAAAAAATGTTGACGATTTTGGAAACATTTAAATTTTTACAAATTTGACAGCATAGAGTTACCGGATTTACTTGAAGAATCTCTATCCGTGTACAAACAACATGAAGGAAGCTTTCAAAAAAAGGAAGAGATCAAAATTTTAATATATTACAAAAGAGCAATTCCAGCTCAAATCAGAGTTGTTCTGGTACTTTTGCAGTCGACTGATTTCAATGAAACTTTGTTAGTTAGCTAGTTGTCTAGAGATTTCCAAAAAAGTGTCCACGTGGTTTGTGGATGGTCCCATAACAACAGTATTTAAAAAAAATGAGATAAATTTGTTTAAGATTTAAAGAGGACAACCGGCGAATGCTAATTTTTGACGGAGATATTCGTTAAATTAATTTTGTTCATTTGTTAATTTTGGAATGAAGATCAGCTTCCCTTCAACTAATAGTTAACATATCCTTATTGTATCACCAAAACAGGC
The DNA here is from genome assembly GCF_015732765.1 of Culex quinquefasciatus. Classification (NCBI taxonomy): domain Eukaryota; kingdom Metazoa; phylum Arthropoda; class Insecta; order Diptera; family Culicidae; genus Culex; species Culex quinquefasciatus. The sequence continues at coordinate 94,957,293 of NC_051862.1, read as the reverse complement.
CATCAAAGAACCCAATTCAAAACTCAAAAACTCGTAAACCATTCCAGAGAGTTAAAGCTCCCCGGAGTGCACTGAGCCGTCATTATACACGTGTCAATTCAACCCTATACACAATTTAAATTTTCATGAGCATCCATCAAAGAGATTAAACGCGCCAGCACGATTCACTCTCATTTCGGATAAGGTTTTCGTGTGCGTTTGTATATTTTCCTTCACGTTTTCCTCGGAACAACACTTTCCATTTTCGCACCCAAATATAGAGCACAGATACTCTTTTTCTCTTCTTACACACCACAAACTGCATCCCAGAGTCATATCACTTTTACGGTGGCCAGGCTTAGAATTTAACAGGATTTATTCTCTTCCCTGCAAAAAAACAGCTTCCGCCACTGGCGACTTTTCACACGTCCTCTCCGGCGCTAGCGATGAGCAAAAAATTTTCATTCATTACTTTTCCTGCTCCAGGAAAATCCTACTTCCTTCTTCTTTTTCCCCTTTCTCCTCTTCCTCTCAACATTGACGATGACTTCAATGATGGTTGTTTCGGCTTTTCCTGGTGGGAAATTCGCAACACACACACACAGGATGCACTATGAATCCTCTTTCGTGCTATAATCTCTGCTCTCTTTATTTTTCACTCTCTCTCTCTCTCGCGCCCACAAATTTGCAATCAACAAATTGTGAGAAGAGATAGGTCAGGCTGGTGTGTTGTGGCGTAGTGGCGAAAGTGTTTCCGCAACATTTGATACCCATTGAGTACGAACAATGTCGGAGAGCTTTTCCGGAGGTGATCAAATGGATAATAGTGTGCACGGGATTCTGAGTTTTTGGCAATGAATGATGAGATGTCAAAGTGATTGGAGGAATATTTTGATGTGTGCGTTTTAAGAAGTAGTTTTTGTAGATTTTGCTCGGTTTGTTCTAGAGGTCGTACCGAGGTGCTCCAATTTGGATGGAACTTCCAGTCTTTGTTTGTTTATACATTAGATGAACTCATGACAAATATGAGCCCTCTACGACAAAAGGAAGTGGGGTAAAACGGGCATTGAAGTTTGAGGTCCAAAAAACATGGAAAATCTCTAAATTTGTCTCTTTTACGTAAAACTTGATCAATCATAATTCTCTTAGTTGCATTCGAAAGATCTTTTGAAGCACTTTAAAATGTGCTACAAACATCCAGGATTGGTTTGATTTTTTTTCATAGCTTTTGCAAAATTAATATTCAATGAAAAAAACTAACTTAATCCACCTTTTTGGTTGATGCCTTCCTCAATCTTTACCAACAATGGGTAATAAAATGGGTTTGGACAAAAAAAACCATGGGTCGGATAATGGATCCGAACATTGTTTACATACATTTAAGTGAGATCCGAATAAAAAAAGTACATAAATTTCACTTAAGTAGTCATAACTCGAGGCAGGGTTGCCAGATCTTCAATGTTTCAATGTTTTTTGGTGCGTTTTCTTGCCATTTATTCAACTTCCGAAAATATGCGAAAACACATTTTTATTCATAACTTTTGAACTACTTTTCGAAACTTCAAACAATTCAATACAATTCAACCAAGTCGGATGCGAATGGTTTGGTCATAATCGGTTCAGCCAGTGCTGAGAAAACTGAGTAAAATGGGTTTGGACAAAAAAACCATGGGTCGGATAATGGATCCGAACATTGTTTACATACACAGAAAAAAAATCATGGTAATATTACAACTGGGAAGGGGTACATCTTTTATGTCAGAAAAATGGTTTAATTTTACCTCTGGAAATGTGTAATTTTACCACTTTTCTGGTGTAATGTCACTTTTTCAGTCTAAATTGAGGTAAAATTACATCATAAAAGAGGTAATATTCAACCTTCCAAAATTACAGCTTCCAAATTTACATTATTTTTTTCTGTGTACATTTAGGTGAGATCCGACTAAAAAAAGTACATAAATTTCCCTTAAGTAGTCACAACTCGAGGCAGGGTTGCCAGATCTTCAATGTTTCAATGTTTTTTGGTGCGTTTTCTTGCCATTTATTCAACTTCCGAAAATATGCGAAAACACATTTTTATTCATAACTTTTGAACTACTTTTCGAAACTTCAAACAATTCAATACAATTCAACCAAGTCGGACCAAACCGGTCATAATCGGTTCAGCCAGTGCTGAGAAAACTGAGTGACATTATTGGTCACATATACACAGACATTTGTTCAGTTTTCGATTCTGCGTCGATATGTATACAATGTTGATATATTTGCAAAAAAATACAAATTTGCTATGCAAATATTCTGAATTCGACTAAATAATATCAGGACTGCTCGAAATGATCGTTTTTTAGTTAAAAGAAGGTTTACAATTGAATATTCCAGCCGTTTCTCACCCACGTGGTAGCTGTCTGACATATGGCGTCGCGGTGTTCATCAAACTTTCATAGCATGCTAAGGAAAATGTGATGCTTTTTGAGGGAAAACCGTTGATTCCGGAGACATCGGATTGTTTGTCGATGCGCCAGGTCTAGGGACAACGAATCCATATGCTCTCTTCGGGAAAAGTGTTCTCCAGACCATTTCCCATAGGCCTGACCATACCAGAAGTTGGCGCGTGATTTTCCCAGACCTGTAGGAGCGTTTGAACAAAATGTTCCAATTTCCCATAGTAATTCCCATGTAAACTTTAACCCTGATGCGCGCAGCCAGTTTACAACCAAATGAGCTGATATTTGGCATGAAAGTCCCTATGGGCATGCCCTACAAGGGGAACCATACTAAAACTTGATCCGAGAACTTTTTGAAAAACGTACCCACCCTAGTATACATGTATGGGTTGGAAGTGAGGAAGGCAAAAATGATACCCTATCATCTGTCATTTCAAGCAAAACAATGTAAAAAGGCCGAAGCCGAAGTGTAATCAAAGAGTCTGTCCTGCTCACGTCAGTTGATGTTTACATTCGGAACGAGCAGGATAGACTCTTTGTTTACACTTCGGCTTCGACCCTATTACAATGTTTTGCTAGATTTATCATATTCTCATATTCCGAAAGTGCCCCAAATGGCAACCTGTAATCAAATCCAGAGTGGCCAGAATGGGTCAGAGAGCAACGGCATGACCATAGATTATCATATATTTCAATTTCAATTTTCAATTTTCAATATGCAACATGACGGGGTTTCATAAAAGAGTTGGCCGTTCATCGTGTAACCGGGATCCGGTTCCAGGTTACCTGGAACTGGCCAGTGACATTCCAGAGTAGTTCTGGTAATCGTGTATTGTGTTTTAAGTTAGTTTCATGGATTAATTTCAACAATCGTCAGTCAGTAATGGTATCGCATATACGTGAAAAACTTTAAAACATGAACTTTTCGGATGTTCCGGATTTCCAGAACCGGTAGGTCACCTGGCCCTGCATCTTGATTGGTTTAAATTTGCCGGAGATACAGGTCGTCAAAGTTGTGGTCTCAAAAAGGTCTTTTTTCAGTTGTAGCAGATTCACGTTGGCCAAAGTTTCCAGGTTTTTGCCTTTCTTACTAAAGAAAGGTATAGGTTTTACTTTATGGCTGGACGTCATTTTCATCTTCGTAAATAAGACGATACAGCATAAATATTAATCGGAGAAATCGCCAAAAAATCACACAGCATTGATTTTCGACGCTTCGTCGCCAAGTTGTCAAGTTGAGCTTTGAATGCCGGCGCGAGAATGCTGGCGCATATATATTTTGCTCGACTTATACTCGTTTGTAGTAGCTTGTCTACCGATGTTTCCTTCAACATGTAAGATATCGTAGCTTTTCGGTTTCTTTTGCTCTGTCCGTTTTTGCATAACTGTCCAATGTTTATGCAAAAACTTTTGTGACTTAGGACATTCATCCCGCTACAAACAATTTGTTTAACGTGTGCTCCCAAAATCGCCTTTAAGTAGGCTTCATTTTGTCGTGATTTCGTAAGATTATTTAACAGAGTTCATTGGATTCAAATAGGAACATTCGAAGCTTCTAAGCTTTATATCGTTTTCAAAGTTTTCAATGCTCACGACGCCAATGGCTATCTACCTAAGGTATTGCTTCCCACTGTGCGGTTAACTCAGTTTGGCTTTGCGCCTGCTTTGTTCGGTTTTTGGGCTCGTACCAAAACTAGAAAACCAAACCGCAGTGTGCGTCGTCACTGACGCATGGGAAGCTTGCTATGCTCGCGTTTGTCATAAACGCTTGTTTGATTAAGAATTTGTACGATTAAAAATATTCTTTGGTGAAAATTGCGTTTTCAATTTCTTTTGAAAAACACATCATTTATAATACCTTGCTTCCATCATAAGATTTTTTATATCAAGTCGATGTTATGAATTGATAGAAGTTATATTCTTTAGTAAGAAAGGCTCTATCTCACCCCTGGTGGGATTAAATCGGGGTTTTGAGTGACATTGGTTCTGAGGGTAACATTGAGCCATACAAATCTAGAGTTTTTCAACCCCTTCCCGCCCAGAGCAAAATCGAGATTTTTTATGTTTTTCTACATTACCGTCAGTGATGTTTGAAAAAAAAAAATGCTTGAAAATCTCCACTTCAAACATTGTAGCATGTCAATACGATTCCCTCGAACAAGAAACACTGTTGGATAACTTGTTTCTACCATATCGTTGTATTTGAGCATCATTTTAGTTTCATTTGACCCAATGTCACCAACCTCTAAGGGGTGAGATTGAGTCAATTTTCAAACTATTGGTATTTAAGGTAGTGTTGATCAAAACCCACCATATTTTGGGAAAATGTTAGTAAACTAAGAACAAATCTACATTGAAAGATTTTCGATGTTATTTAATTGTTTTTGTTATTAAGAAATTACGAGAGGTGTATCGTTTTTTGACCCATAGTCACCCCCACTGACGGTACCCGTAATTGAATCGACCAAATTAGATGGTTACAAGTAAACATTCTATATGGTGGTTACAAGTAAACATTCTATATAAACTAATGCAGGTTGAACCAGGTTGAAAAAACCAGGCCGAAAGTTAGTGGTGCTCTGGAGTAACCATGGGCGTTAGAGGGGTTAAATGACCTATAAGTTATTGTATTTCATATGCTATAGGTTTTTTGATAAAAAAAATGATGTAAATTTAAACGGCCCTATCTCACCCCAGACCCAATGTCACTCCTACTGACGGTATCTGAAATATGTCACGAAAAAATACAATCACGAAAAATACAATAAAAGGGCGATTCCATGACAAATTTCGCACCCTAGTAGAGGCGATGGCTTTATTTATTAAAATTATTCGTTTATTGAATCATTTCATGTTGCTTATATTGGCTTATATTACTAATAACCATCACCAACTCATCGGACCAATATTTTTCAATCAATATTTTTCTAGCAAAACATGTATAAATTATATGTATACCAAAAATTAAATAATATTTATACTCAATAACTCTTAATCTTTCGTTAAATCAAGTTAAAACTCAATAAATGTACCTAATATCAGTATCAACTCATGTTTTGGAAAATTGCCATTGTTTCAGAATAGTTTTATGAAAAATAATCAAAGTATCTCATTGTTACTAATGGCCTGAAAAGAGAGAGGAACTATGAGACAGCCCTGAATCCTGGTTATATACTGAACTTTAGTCAAATCTAATGAAAGAACCTTGTATCACAACTCATGTCCTATAAAACGTCCAAAGAAATCTGAAGAAATATATGTTTTGGTGTTAATGCCAGCCTACGAGCGAAAATGTTATGTTTGTCCATAATTCACTTTTACATAGCAGATTTTTTTTAAATATTAACTTATTCTATTAGTCTTCAAATTGTTAAAAACGCAACATGATGGATTTCTATGACTGTTTTTTAAAAAAATTTAATTTTAGACAAATAAACAGACGTGCATCGGCACTCAATAGCACTTGACAGTTTTTCTAAGGCCATGACTTGGAAAAGGCACCATATGAATTTGTTTTTTTCCCTAAAGATTCGCTCTGCCGGTTTGCGAAGGCAATCATCTCAAAATGTGGTGAAGTGCTATTGAGTGCCGATGCACGTCTGCAAACAAACAGAAACATATAGACTTTTTTACAGACATTTGAAAAAAAACATGTCCCCGTAAAAAATTTGACAGTTCTCGGCCTGACGAAACACCCTACGAAATCGGGTGATCAAAAACAACCAACCAGTTGCCGATTTAGTCGGGATGCGTCAGGAGTAAGATTTTTAGTTGCCCTACGAATAGACCGACTAAATTGGGTTGAGTCAGATTTTCTTTTTTTCACAGACTAAATCGGAAAAAACTCGGTTGTTTTTGTAACCGACTCCGTCGGCCGATTTCGACAACCGATTTTCCACCAGACGCTTATGTAAAGATTACACAGAAGTCTGTTGCCCGGTCGGCCGACTCGTTGGCCAACGAATCGGCCGAAACCACCCGACTAGACCCGACTAAGTTATGCGAATTGTCGGATTTTTTTTTACGGGGGTGGAGTTCCTGTCTGTCAACCATTGAAATTTCATTTATTCTGGGCAATTCAGTGCGTAGTAATAAGGAAACAAAACGTAAACCGTAATCAAATTGCCAAGTTCACTTTAGAGTATGCATTTGCATTTTTATAACTTTTGAGTTAATAATACAGTTTGATTCATAACACCGATCAACAAAATTATTGCATAGGCTCAACTTGAGGGGAAGCATGAACTTTAGGTTCCCAGAAACACGTGCATTTTCAATTTTTCAAAAATATTTAGTCAGGGCCGAATGGTTTTTCTCCAAAGTTTGTATGGAGCATTAGTGCGGTACACTACTCCTACAGATTGCATGCAATTTATGGATAGTATGCAACAGCGACGAACCGCCCTAATTCTCCATACAAACTTTGGAGAAAAACCATTCGAGCGTGACATACTTTATGGATTACGCCTAACTTGCCTCGCGTTTTTCTCAGCATGCTGTGTCTGCATATAGGACATTTATGCGAATATGGGCAGTTTAAGGGTCTTCTTATGCTCGACAATCAACAACGAAAAAGACGTGAACGTGATTCGCTTTTCTGAAGTTAAAATTTTTCAAAACCCTAGAATAATCGAGTCTGGACTGTACAAGTCTAATGAACAAATTGATTTCCTTCTGTTTTCTAGAACTAAGTACATACTAGATATTACTGAGTTTCACGATTTTGAACCAAACTAACATCAACTCAAAAGTGATGAAAAAGCTTATGACATATTCCGGCGTTGCAACGTCACGAAATTTTTAACTGTGATTTCTCACAATAGCGAAATTTCGTTCTTTTTTGTTTCTTATAAATTAATAAGCCATGTTTTAGTTATTATAAACATTTCTAATTGTTAATCCAGCTGCAATTGATAATTTAAACAATATAACAACGACCTATCAGCCAAAACGTGTCGTTTTTGTCGCTGTGTCATTTGGGAAATTTCTGCGAACAGGAAAAGTAACCCATTGTTAAATGCAATTTAAAACACTTTTTTCATTTAAATTTTGACCCTAATTTCAATGTGTATATTTTTGTTGCCACCAATCAAACAACACAAAATGGATATCTTTCAGCAAATATTAATACTATAAAACGGGTTTCACAACTTTCAACAACAAAAATAAACAAAACTATCTCTCGTCACAAGCCAAAATAATTACTCCACATGTATGATTGCCTGTTTTTCCGCACAATAAACCATCGAAAACAAAAGTGTCCCCCACATGTGTTGTCGCCACCCATTCATCGAATCCCTCGCTCTCTCACGCAACATCACATCAGACATTGTAAACTGGCTCCGATCGGACAAGCCGATTTTTCGATTTCCCTTTTCAATTTCATTCCATTTTCCACCCTCACGCTCTCTTTTTCTTTCTCTCTCTCGCTGATGTGATCTTCTCGATCTCTCACTCTCTTCGTTCCCCAAGGGAAAAAATCTTGCTCACATTTTCCTCCCACCAAATGACACACACAATGTCTGTTCGAGAAGAAAACTAGTTTTTCCTTGTTTCCAGAAAATCTTAATCCAAATCGGTTGATTTTCACCAAATTTTCCCTCGACCGCAAAGCCCCCACTTTGAGGAAGCCTTCGACCCCGGTATCGACCCCCAATCCGGCAGTTGTCACTCACAAATTTCCACACCAAATTCGGAGACCCGCCGCGGAGACAGACGATCAAAACGCACGGAAATTCCAAACTGAAAACGTCACCAGGAAAATTTTCGACAACAACATTCAACGAAAGTGATGTTCCTCTCCTGGACTCTCACATTCTCTCAAAGCATAGCAGGATGATGTGCTCTTTCGGACTGCCATAATCATCAGTGAGGAAAATCCCGCTCCCTCCTCTCAAACCCCCCTTCTCACCAGTCAAAGAGTCCAGGTGATGACAAAAACGTGAGGAAAATCGCTCCCCGAGGGAGGAGCACTTTCCCTCCTTCAAAGATTTATTCATCAGTCTGTTGCATCGCCCAAACGACCGATTTCTCGTGAGTAGAAAAGGATGAATCTCTCTCCCACACACACACACACACACACACACACACACTTTGAGGAAGCTCGTGAGTCATGTTGTGTGTGACATCGACGCCGCCGCCGTCGTGATGTGATGGAATGTTTGTGGGGGGAAGCTTATAGACCAGCGAAACACGTGGCCCAAAAAGAGAAGCTTTCAAAGTTTGTAGCAAGAGGCAGGATTATCCTTCATTAGACAGGCAAAGCTATCAACATTGTTTGAAGGAACATAACGAGAAGCTTTTTATTTTTATAGCACACTTTTATAGAGCAATTCCAGCTCAAATCAGGATTTTTTCTGGTACTTTTGTACCCGACCCTCTCCGATTTCAATGAAACTTTTTAGACATGTTATTCTAGACCTATATAAGCCATTTTTGTGTATATGGAGCCAGTTGCACTCGATAATGTTATTTGAGAAGGGCGTAAGGTTTTTGCCGTAAGGGTTTTCGCCGGTTTTGTCCTAAGTTCAATCCTTGTGAAGATACAGCGGTTTTAAAAATAAAAATGTTGAAAAAATAAGTTTTTTTGTGGTAATTCGCAATTTCTATACGACAGACTTGATTTTTCAGTCTCGTTAATATTTTTACCGGAAAGCTCGTCCAATTTCCCATAAGTTTGTCTTTGAAAGCATTTCAATTGAATGTACAGTATGTAAAAAAAGTATTTACACCCCTTGGGCACTATGCACATATTGTGATGAAACATCTAAACAATTTAATGTTGACAGAAACCTAGTACTACGTTTTGTTCAGAAACTCATGCCAGACATTTTGCTACAAAAAAACTCATGAAAAGATGATTTCTATAAAGTTATATAACAAATACTATTACGAAACTAAAGGTGCAAAAAGTTTGTACACCTTTCGAAAAATTAACATAAATAATGTTATTTGTTGACAAATCACCATAAATCCAGTCTCCCAACTTCAAATAGGCATCCTGACTGATTAAAATAATTTGGATTGAATATAAAGTTTACTAACTACTTAGTATAAAAGTTTATATAACTCTGAAATTCTATATAAAACTTATCTAAACTTAATTTTGCAAACTTTTAATTCAACTAAATGTCAATATATTACCATAGAATTGATAAATAAACATTTTGAGTGGGTATAACACCGTTTTGGGGTATTTGTATCGATAGAATAGATTTTTCGTTGAATTTCGTACCAACCCGGAATTACGTCGTCGGAAAATCCGCCGGCATCGAACCGGTCCATTCTAAGTCAACCTATGTGGCATCGGAAAGGGCATAAAATTTCCGATCTTTTGATACCCATAAATCTAGGTTTTCTATAAAACCCACGATTTTAAATGCCTAGGTAAAAACGTTGTTACGGTTTTGTTTGAGCAATCTGCCAAAAATGTATGGAATTTCGTAATTTTTGTTCTCGTGGATCAAACTTACTTTTTGCCCAGGTATTTAAAAACGTAGGTTTTATAGAAAACCTAGATGTATGGGTATCAAAAGATCGGAAATTTTATGCCCTTTCCGATGCCACATAGGTTGACTTAAGAATTGTGGACCGGTTCGGATGCCGGCGGATTTTCCGACGACGTAATTCCGGCTTGGTACGAAATTCCAACGAAAAATCTATTCTATCGATACAAATACCCCAAACGGTGTTATACCCACTCCAAAATGTTTATTTAGCAATTCTATGGTAGTATATTGACATTTAGTTGAATTAAAAGTTTGCAAAATTAAGTTTAGATAAGTTTTATATAGAATTTCCAGAGTTATATAAACTTTTATACTAAGTAGTTAGTAAACTTTATATTCAATCCAAATTATTTTTTTAATCAGTCAAGGATGCCTATTTGGAGTTGAGAGACTGGATTTGTGGTGATTTGTCAACAAATAACATTATTTATGATAATTTTTCGAAAGGTGTACAAACTTTTTTTGCACCTTTTTTATTTTCGTAATAGTATTTGTTATATAACTTTTTATAGAAATCATCTTTTTATGAGCTGTTTGTAGCAAAATGTTTGGCATGAGTTTCTGAACAAAACGTAGTACTAGGTTCCTGTCAAACTTTAAATTGTTTACATGTTTCATCACAAAATGTGCATAGTGCTCAAGGGGTGTACTTTTTTTACATACTGTATGGGCTTACAGATATAAGCGTAATTACATTGCTCATAACAGAAAATAGAATATTTTTTTCAGTGTGGTAGAAACCTGGATAGTAAAAATGCTTACGTAAATATTCAAACGAGTCAAATTAAAAAACTGTCAAAGAAAAACTTATGGGAAATTTGACGAGCTTCCCGGTAAAAAAATTCACGTGACTGAAAAATCAAGTCTGTCATATAGAAATTGGCAAAAACCACAAAAAAAACCTATTTTTTCAACATATTTATTTTTAAAACCGCTGTAACTTCACAAGAATTGGACTTAGGACAAAGGTCAATATGGAGACTTTTATGTAAAATTGTCTGAGGAATCGATTCCCGATATCGGTTTTTGAAAATTTTGACTGTTTTGGTAAACGATTTTTTGTATTTTTTTAGAATAGATATACCATCCTGCATTTTTCGTGAGTCTTTTTGTCACATTTTAGGCTATTTTCACAAAAAATGAGCGAAAAAAAATCGTAACATCACCTTAAAATTTAACTATCATTGAAAAATCTCATAGAATTGGCGTGTATTTCTCTTTCAGTGTTTTTTTAAGCGTTACTTAATCCACCCTTAGGTGGTTGGTGCCTTCCTCACATTTAGAGGGTAATGCTATCCAAAATAGATAGAAAAGGGTGGACCTTTCAGTGTTCTATCAACTTGATTCATACCATCAGATTGGGTAGTCAGATCTTCATAATTCAGGGCTCTTATGTACTTATAACTTTTGATAGGGTTGCCAGATCTGCAATCTATTGAACTCATTGATAAGGTCTTTTGATTACCTAACCAACGACAAGTCGCAAGATAGATCCGGATAACGTTTTTGTCAAAATATCTGAGATCCGGCCTCTTAAAAAGTTCATAGATAACACTTAAGTGCTTATAACTTTTGATAGGGTTGTCAGATCTAGAATCTAATGAATTTGTTGGAAAGGTCTTTTGATTACCTATCAAACGACAAGTCGCATGGTATATCCGGACAACGTTTTCATCGAAATATATAAGATCCGGCCTCTAAAAGGCTCATAAAAAACACTTAAATGCTTATAACTTTTGATAGGGTTGTCAGATCTTCAACGTCTTGAACGCGTTGGAAAAGTCTTCTGATTACCTATCCAATGATAGGTCGTATGAGAGATCCGAACAACGTTTTCATCAAAATATCTGAGATCCGGCGTCCAAAAAGTGCATAAATAACACTTAAGTGCTCATAACTTTTGATAGGGTTGTCAGATCTTAAATGTTTTTGACGCGTTGAAAAGGTCTCTTTATTATCTTTCTAAAAATGAGCACACAAAACAAAAACCACCCTTTTTACAATCTTCCGGACTTTTGTTAAAATCGACGGATCGAATGAGACCAAAACGGTCCAAATCTGTTCAGCCAGTGCCGAGATAATCCAGTGCAAATTTGTTTGATCAACATCCCACCACACACACACACACACATTTGCTTAGAATTTGATTCTGAGTCGATATGTATACATGAAGGTGGGTCTAGGAGGTAAAACTAAGAAGTTCATTTTCTGAGTGATTTTATAGCCTTTCCTCAGTAAGGTGAGGAAGGCAAAAAGCCCGTCTAATTTCCTACAAGTTTGTGTTTGACCACTTTTTGATACGATGTAACGGCTTAGAAATACAGCAATATTTAATTTACAAAATACAAAAATATTTAAAACACTTACGCCCTCCTCAAATGTCATTATCGAGTGCAACTGGCTCCATATATACAAAAATGGCTTAAATAGGCCTAGGATAACATGTCTAAAAAGTTTCATTGAAATCGGAGAGGGTCGGGTACAAAAGTACCAGAAAAAATCCTGATTTGAGCTGGAATTGCTCTATAACGGTTTTTCATACAAAAACGTTACTTAATCCACCCTTAGGTGGTTGGTGCCTTCCTCACATTTAAAGGGTGCTATCCAAAATGCAAAAAGTGCGTAAATAACACTTAAGTGCTTATAACTTTTGATAGGGTTGTCAGATCTTCAATGTTTTGGACGCGTTGGAAAGGTCTTTTGAATACCTATCTAACTATAGGTCGCTTAAGAGATCCGGAAAGCATTTTCATCAAAATATCTGAGATCCAGCCTCGAAAAAGGGCGTAAATAACACTTAAGTGCTTATAACTTTTGATAGGGTTGTCAGATCTTCAATGTTTTAGACGCATTGGAAAGCTCTTTTGAATACCTATCCAACGATATGTCGCATGAGAGATCCGGACAACGCTTTCATCAACATATCTGAGATCCGGCCTCCAAAAAGCGTATAAATAACACTTAAGTGCTTATAACTTTTGATAGATTTATCAGATCTTCAATGTCTTGGACGCGTTGGAAAGGTCTTTTAAATACCTTTCTAAAAATGTATAGCATGACGGGTTTTCTTACAAAAACCACCCTTTTTACAATCTTCCGGACTTTTGCTAAAATCGTTTTTTTAGCATAACTTTTGAAGCACTTAACTAAACTGCATAATTTTTAATAGCTACTTATGGGACTCCAAGACGGATCGAATGACGCCAAAACGGATAAAATCGGTTTAGCCAATGTCGAGATAATCGAGTGATTATTTTTTGATCAACATCCCACCACACACACAGACATTTGCTCAGAATTTGTCGATAGGTACACATGAAGGTGCGTCTAGGAGGTCTAATTGAGAAGTTAATTTTTCGAGTGATTTTATAGCCTTTCCTCAGTAACGTGAGGAACGCAAAAGAGCAAAAAGTATATAAAGGGGAACAACATGTAATTCCATCGTACTTATAATGTTGGCATACCAGCGCTTTGCCGTTCAATCACAGCTCATAAAAGGTTGTATCAACCTAATTCGAGTGATAAATAGATCAATAGGAAGTAAGCAAGCAATGTTGTTTTAACTTTTAACAGTGAAAATCAGCAAACTGTAATTCAGCAATTCTCCGCCATCTTAAACAGCAGGTGCCCCTTCGATTTGCGTGAAACTTTTTCGGGGTAATTTTTGTCCCTGATTACGAATCCGAGGACCATTTTTCGATATCTCGTGTCGGATGGGCAGTACGACCCTTTCAATTTTTGAACATTTGAAAAATAAAGTGTTTATAATAATTTGCAGCCTAAAATGGTGATGATATGGGAAATTGGGGTCAAAGGGACTTTTATGAAAAAAATTAGGCGTACTCAAAATTCAAAAAAAAACGTATTTTTCGTCATGAACAATAGTTTCAATTTTGGAGAAATTTAATGTACTTTTTGAGCCGGCAATAACCATGCAGGGTCATTTTTTATTTGGAACAAAAATTTCATTTTAAAATTTCATTATCATAACCTACAACTCTTCCAAACACACCGAATCGATCAGAAAATTACTTCTCAGGTACAGATTTTCGAATACTTGCATAACACTTTTCTATGGACAGCAGAAAAGCCAGTGATGTAAATTAGTTTATTTGGACCTATGGAATCGATGGACGAAGTTTCATCCATACTAAAAAATACAAAAATTTTAAACAGATTTTTTAGCAAAAATCTCTTGAAAAGGGATTTTTTTAGCGAAAATCTCTTGAAAAAAAGATGATTGGATCGATTTGGTGTCTTCGGCAAATTTGTAGGTTATTTTTAAATAAATATTTTGCTTAAAATTTGGTTTTTCAATTTAATTTGAAGTCAATCAAGAAGTTGTTCCATAGGAGTCGATAGGGCTTCTCCAATACAAATGAAATGAAAACTGTATGGTGAATCGGGAAGGTATCGGTTGATGTTTAAATATTTAATATTGTAATATGAGTAAGCCTTAAAAGTTAAAACTGTGAATGACATTGTATTGTTGGGCTCAAGTTAAACACAAGCAGGTAGTTCTAATTTATCTGAAACAGGAAATATTTCCACGTTTTGTTTAAGTACTACCCACATTTAACAGGTATAAACATTTAACCTACAGTCCGTAAACACACATATTTAAGCTGTTCCAATAATATCCTCAGCAATCAGTTTTCAAGCGACAAGCCTAAGTCTAGAGTCCCAATCATGGAACCATTCTGCGCTTTCTGTCTCCGCGCGAGTCCCGCCAACGTAGAGTTCTTCAAGCACGTCGTTGGCAGTACCGTCGAACTTCGCCAGTCGTTCCAAGCGATGCTGGGGTACAACTTCCTTCTGGCAAACTTTTCCATCTGCAATCCGTGCTGGAAGCTCATGCAGTTGGTCCAGGACTTCCGGACACGGTGCTTCAAAGCCAATTCTTTGGTGGAACGAATCGGGCAAGGCTTGAGCAGTGAGGATGATTGGTTCTCTGCGAAAAATTTGGCCACCATCGAGAGCGTCCGAATGGTGATCAAGGATCAGATGCAGCAAATAGGACGTGTGGATGTTACCTGGGACGAGTTTCAAGCAACTGAATACGACATGAACGTGGCACAGAAGGAGGATCTTGTATCAACGATAGATGTTGGAGAAGTTAAGATTGAGATCGAGACAGAATCAGGCAGGGATTCATCAGAAGAAGTATCGAGCTGCACATCCAACGAGAATGAACCGTTATCAGAACAGATTTCATTGGATGTACAAAATTGCAACAAATGCAAGCGATTGTTCGTAAATGAGAGAGCTCTTAGAGTCCATTTGCAAAAATGTACTGGAAAACAAGTTGCAGGACGTCTGAAAACGTGTCATATTTGTTCAGCATCGTTTGTTCTCAAATCTCAACTCCACGCACATTTGAACATCCACGAAGGTAAATACACTAGATCAATATCTTTCAATTGCATCGATACTAACTATTTCTTTTGAAAATTTCAGGAAAAACACCATATAAATGCAACTGCTGCAAAAAAGCATTCGTGTGTCCCAAGACATGCGCAAAACACCAGCAAAAATGCGTCAAACAAATCCAGAGCTGTACGATATGCAAGGAAAAGTTACCCAACAATAAACAGCTTATGGACCACTACAGAAGGGTTCATCCGGGAGAACAGCGGCACAAGTGTTTCCAGTGTGAGTTGCGATTCACGGCCAAATTCACGCGCCAACAACACGAACGCAGACACCATCCGGAATGCCTCACCGAACACATCTGTCCGGAGTGCGGGAAGCGATTTTCCCGCGAAGGGGACCTCAAGTACCACATCAAGTATCACCGGCTAGAGAGACCCCATCAGTGTGAAATCTGCCAGAAGCGGGTCACCAGCCCAAAGGCCCTCCAAGAGCACGTGGCCAGGATGCATCCCGAACTTGCGACCGAGCAAAGTTTACGACGTGTGGCCCAGATGCAGCGAGCAACGGACAAAAGGAAAGCACAGTACAGTAAGAAAGATTTAAGAGAAGACATTTTAAACATTTGATAATGTTGAAAATACAATAGGGACAAGTTGTAAAATACGGACATGAAAGCGTTGAATCTTCATTCGAGAACAGAAAACTGATAAAGTCGGCAAGTAAACCCAAAAGAAACAGAAATGTTCCAAAATCTGTAATTCTAAGATTCCTTGGCTCAAGCTGTCTTTTTGAGTTCCATAAAACATATAAAAAATAGAAAATAAAAAATTACGCACCTCAAGAAACAGATTTTCGTATATTTACATCCCCTTTTGTATGACTAGCCCGCAAAGTTATATGGAGGTTTGAATGAAAAAAAAACTAATAATGTAAAATAGCTTCTTTTGGCATGGGCAATGTCGAATATATGGACAAAGGTTCACCCAAATAAAACAAAATACAGTTATGTGGAAATAACTGCCATACGAGAAAAATGATGAAATATATGTTATTATTTATAAAAAGCGAAACTTTCAATAGCGTTAGCTGATTATAACGTTTGAAGAAATGCATTGTTCTACAATGTTATCATAATCCAAGGTAATTCTAGGCTAAACGAGCGTTTCCCTGACTTGTAGAGGAAAAGAATTTCCCAAACACGTTCTCAAAAGTCACAAAAAACGTATTTCTAATTAGAAAAAAGGTGCAGGTGGTTATGTTACACATGACCAGTATGACAAAGAACTTTGCTAGATGATTGTTGAAATTTTCGATTAGAACGTCCGATCCAAATTTCCCTATGATTCCCTTATAATTACACAAGACAACTCTTTTGTGGTCTATTTCGTGGCTCTGAAACAGGCTGTTTGATTTGTAAAGTTTTAAGACATAATATCAACGTCCTAAGGGGATGAAAATTGCAAGTGGAGCTGAACTGCCCTATTCAGGGCTCTAATTGATTACGAAATAGTTATTCTAAATTTCCAGAAACAGATTTCAGAAGTTTAACAGTCATTTTTCCCCAACTCTTATGGTTCGGCAAATGTCCCCCCATCGGAACATCCCCGGGGCCTCCGGCCACTTCGGAGTGTGGCCACTACTGCCGAAATTTCAAATTTCATGTCCAGTATCAAAATCCATAAAGTTTAATACCCATATTGCAACAACTCTTATGATTCGGCAAATGTCCCCCCATCGGAACATCCCCGGGGCCTCCAGCCACTTCGGATTGTGGCCACTACTGCTGAAATATCAAATTTCATGTCCAGTATCAAAATCCATAAAGTTTGATACCCATATTGTACCAACTCTTATGGTTCAGCAAATGTCCCTCCATCGGAATATCCCCGGGGCCTCCGGCCACTCCAGGTGGTGGCCACTACTGCCAAAATGTCAAATTTCATGTCCAGTATCAAAAACCCTAAAGTTTGATACCCATATTGCCCCAACTCTTATGGTTCGGCAAATGTCCCCCCATCGGAACATCCGTGGGGCCTCCGGCCACTCCGGATTGTGGCCACTACTGCCGAAATGTCAAATTTCATATCCAGTATCAAAAACCCTAAAGTTTGATACCCATATTGCCCCAACTCTTATGGTTCGGCAAATGTCCCCCCATCGGAACATCCCCGGGGCCTCCGGCCACTCCAGGTGGTGGCCACTACTGCCAAAATGTCAAATTTCATGTCCAGTATCAAAAACCCTAAAGTTTGATACCCATATTGCCCCAACTCTTATGGTTCGGCAAATGTCCCCCCATCGGAACATCCCCGGGGCCTCCGGCCACTCCAGGTGGTGGCCACTACTGCCGAAATGTCAAATTTCATGTCCAGTATCAAAAACCTTAAAGTTTGATACCCATATTGCCCCAACTCTTATGATTCGGCAAATGTCCCCCCATCGGAACATCCCCGGGGCCTCCAGCCACTTCGGATTGTGGCCACTACTGCTGAAATATCAAATTTCATGTCCAGTATCAAAATCCATAAAGTTTGATACCCATATTGTACCAACTCTTATGGTTCAGCAAATGTCCCTCCATCGGAATATCCCCGGGGCCTCCGGCCACTCCAGGTGGTGGCCACTACTGCCGAAATGTCAAATTGCATGTCCAGTATCAAAAACCCTAAAGTTTGATACCCATATTGCCCCAACTCTTATGGTTCGGCAAATGTCCCCCCATCGGAACATCCGTGGGGCCTCCGGCCACTCCGGATTGTGGCCACTACTGCCGAAATGTCAAATTTCATATCCAGTATCAAAAACCCTACACACCAAAAAATAATCATGTAATATTCTGTCGAATAGATGCACATAACTGGAGCGTCCAAAATGACAGAATATTACATCCGATTTGAAAATTACATGAAGCTTTTGTGGAGCTCATTTGAGCATTTAATATTATATGCGTTGAATATTGCGTTGATGTAATTTTCAAATCGACTCAGTTTTTGCGTGCTGCTGCTGGACATGAAAAGCTGCTGTCATTTTTTTGAGGTTATAAAGAAAACAAAAATGCCGATTTCTTCTGTTAAGATGTTTATTTTCACAGTGGAACACAATAATTTATTATTATTATTTTCAACTATCGCAGTTTACCGCTAGCACTCATTTTGAAGGAGGGATTGCACTTATTATGAATATTGCTGCTTCTAGACTATATAAAACAATCTTATCGCAAAAAAAACTCTTGTAAGGAAATTTCACGGGATAAACAACAAAAAGCACTGATTTGGTGGTCACTGAGCATATTTTCAAAGATCTAACTGCTTCACAGCTTTCGTCGACAAAACCAAAACGTTTACCGACCATCTCCGATCAGCCCGCTTCCACCGGAGTTCAACTGCTGCTGCGTACCTTTTCCAAACTGGACACCGGTTCTGCAAGTCAAGTCTCGCCGTCAGCTTACGTTCCGAATCCACCGGTTCTGGAAGTTCAGTCCTGCCGGCAGTTTACTTTCCGAATCCACCGTTTCATCGGCAGTTTCCGGAACTGGCCTTTGTCCACACGTTCGGGAAATTGTCCGGTTCTGCAACACCCAAGTGTGCCGGATGGCAGCCGCACTCCGCTGATAGATTTCGACGATTTATTTTTTATACGGCACTTCATTTTAAGTAAAAATAATAAATTTGTCGAGCAGCGAACAAACACCAGTGAAGGCAAGATGGCTGATACTGACGTTTGTTGGTTGTGCACGCTTCGAAGCGAATGCACAGATATTCAGCTAAAAGTGGGTAAAATTGATTTTCTTGAGATGTAAAATTAAGATACGTGATTGAATATCACTCCGAGGGGGACGTCACTCCGCGATAACACACTAAAACGCACAAAAACGATCTCGAAAAGCATCAACGCTACTTATCGTGCCGAGTTTTCACATAACGCCACCTAAAAGCAAGTTATCGCAAGTTAACGCGCGTTAAAGCGAGTTAAAGCGGTCAGCGTCTGCTCGACTTTTGAACAAAGCGAAATCGATCTTGCATCCCTGCTGTCATAGCTCGAGCAGTTTTTCGATCAAGTTTGGCAACTCGGTATTTGTTTTGATAAGTTTTCAAGCAGTTTCCGCAGAAAGAAAACAAAAACAAAGCAGGTCGCATTTTTTTTGGTCAAAGGTCGGAAAACTTTACTCCGGTGGGATGACCGGCGCCGGCGTTTTGCTACAACGAGGCAAGCAGCAACTGGACCCGAAAGTGACCGGCAAGCTGCAACTGGGGGGAGAAAAAGTTCAAGTGTAAGTTTTCTTTTCAGCGGGTGAGTTTGAGTTTTAATTAGTTGATGTTTTTTTTCAGATCTTAGCAACGTCCGGGGTGTCATTCCGGTGTCGGCGCTCAATCAATGGAAGGCACCACATCTGGGCATTTTGGTGCGACTCCCCGGAAAGTGTATTTTCTAACCAAGTTCAACAATGAGCTGCGAGAGGAGAAACGAGAGTTTAAGGCGGCGGCTGTAGGGAGGAGTGTCCACCGAAACCGATGGCACAGTGGACGGTGCCGTTCGGTGTTTTTTCCGAGCGTTTAAGCAAACTAGCTCCCAACAAATGACGCCGACGAGCGGCTTAGCGTGTGGCTTGTCTGGACCACAACATCGGCGAGTTCTGTTGTAACCTGTATGGGAAACCGGTGCCGTTAGGGTGGACAGATTAAGGCCTGTGCCGTTGGAGTGGACAGGTCCATTCAGAAGAGGAAAATGCGCCACAGTGACACATTCTACGAGAAGAAGAGTAATAAAGTTCTAGGTGGAGTTTCGGAGGACTTTTTATTCCAACGTTTATTAGCTATGCAGGCCTAAATACTGTGGTCAAAAGCCGCCGTTTCTGTTCGCCGCTTGGGGGGCAAAGGGAACGACTACTAAAATAGTTTTGAATACTTTATTGAATGTAAAGCCATTTCGAAATAATAAAAAATGGCAACGAAAACCAAGCCGCGCCTTGTTACAATTTTCTTCTCTGTAAAGACAATCCCAGCGTACGTAATACCACTTCCGGCAGGTCGATGCAGACGCTTCCTCTACCGTGGATCTTCTGGTGTATCTGCTTGGTTGTGTTGGTGCTTTGACAGGACATCCGACCCGTGTTCGGATATTGCTACTACTAATCCAGCTCAGACGGATTTTTTGGCACCGTGTGAATCGACCAGAACCCACACCATCAGTGGCCTCAACACCTTTCGTGTGACCTTGCCGCCTCCAATTTTGCCCCTAAGCAGGTTCATAATCGTACAGCATCGTTGGTAGACCCTTTACACCCAACGCCGGTCCCATCGTGCAACCCGGAACACTCCCGTTTTCATGAGTGTCAGTCCGGAAGCTACCAACTCGCTAGAGCTGGCCGCTAGTGTCCCTTTTGACCAGCACAAAGCGGAAAGAATCTTGCTTCCTCCACTCCGGGTGCCGCCGTTTTTTTACCCCCATCCGTCCGGGTGACGGAGAAAATTTCAGCAAAACAAACTGCTCGACTGATTTGACAACGAGAACTGTCATTTGCTCTTGACAGTTCTCGCTGTCAAAAAAAATCGAGCAGTGTGATGCGAGAACGCAAGAAAAGGTAAGCCAAAAAGCAAGTTATCGCGGTTAACGCGCGTTAAAGCAAGTTAAAGCGGAAAGGTGAAAGTGAACGCTGCAAAGGTTTGAAAAGGAAGCTTTATCGCTCGGTTAGCGCGGAAGTGACGTCCCCCTCGGTACAAACCAAAGCTAAAGCTTCCAAATGAAGAATAGGATACTTCTTTTGTGCGTCATCTAAACTAAAAGATGTAAAACAAATAGGCTTCTCAACCCCATCGATCACATGAGCAATTACTCCTCCTAGGCCATAGCCTGATGCGTCAGAAACAACTACAATTTCCTTATTAGGATCGTAAAATTCCAGAATATTTGCCGAAAGCAACATTTGTTTACTTTCATGAAAGGCTTTGTCGCAATCGCGATCCCAAATAAACCTCGTATTTTTCTTTAGCAAGTTATACAAAAAATGCAATTTTGCAGACATATTTGGCACAAATCTGTTGTAGTAGTTTATTAATCCCAAGTAGGATCTTAGTTCATTAACATTTGTAGGCACTTTTGCTCTCTGAACAGTCGAAATTTTGTCAGGGCAGGTCAATAAACCTTTGTCCGTAATAATGTGCCCTAAATATTTCAATTCTGTAACAAAAAAATTGCATTTCTCCCAGTTTATCTTAATATTTGCCTTTGCAAGCCTTTTCAAAACAATTATCAGCTTATCTCGACAATCATCGACAGTTTGCCCTGCTACCAGAACATCATCTAAATAGCAGAACACATTGGGAATTCCGCCCAAAATTTGATCCATAATGTGCTGGAAAATTGACGCACTAGGAGAAGCCCCCTGTGGTAAGCGATGGTAGGTAAATAAACCCTTAATTGTATTGATAACCATGAATTTCTTGGACCTCTCCGATAACGCAAGTTGTGTGTATGCACCCTCAAGATCTAAAGAACAAAAAACTTTGCAATTCGCCAATTTAGCAAACAAATCACTAGCAACAGGCAAAGGGTATGCATTCGCCACTAACACTTTGTTAATAGACACTTTACAATCAATAACAAGTCTGATTTTATTATCCTTTTTCATGACAACTATCACCGGAGATGCCCAATCACTGGCTTCAATGGGACTGATCACATTTTCCTTCTCTAATCTATCCAAATACGTTAAAACTTTCTCCCTCAGCCTGTAAGGAACGTCATACGCTTTCTTAAAAATGGGAACTTCACTTTTCAAGACCAACTCAGCCTCAAAACCCTTGATC
Organism: Culex quinquefasciatus; assembly: GCF_015732765.1. Classification (NCBI taxonomy): domain Eukaryota; kingdom Metazoa; phylum Arthropoda; class Insecta; order Diptera; family Culicidae; genus Culex; species Culex quinquefasciatus. The sequence goes on along the minus strand of NC_051862.1, from coordinate 94,935,183 downwards.
GGAGTAGAAAAATCTTTCACAAAAACATCCGAAAAATCCCGTTTAATCTCTTTAATCAACTCATCACCCTTTGGCGCACTCACACTGTTAATTTGTTCATCAATCGTCGCATTGTTAGAAAAGTATTGCCTCCATTGAGGGAAGAAAATATCCATCCAATTCCTGCCAAAAAGCGGAATGAACTTGAAATCAGAATTTAATACAAGTAATTTCAACTTATGTTTGAAACCATTCAGTTTTACACAAACATCTGTCTCTCCCTCAATTTTGAGTTGATTTCCATTAACTACCAAAAGTTGTTTATCACATTTGTTCAAAGGTTTGTCAAAAAGTCTGAAATATTGAGTTTTTCCCATCACTGTTACCGTTGATCCACAATCAATCTCCATTTGGACGAAAACATTATCAATTATGACATTTGTCAAACAAGGTTCGCTTATTTTGTTAATGGACTCCACACACATACATTGTAAACTACCTGGGTTCCACTCGGAGTAGCTTTCATCGTCCGAAGTCTCCACTCTTGGACCATCTATTGTCCTCATGCGTCCCATCAGCTCCGACAACTCCTTTTCTGCGCTTGTCCCAGGTCTTGCGGCCTCGATGAAATTCACCGCATCTCGCTGCAGATTTTTCAGTGTGAAACACTTTTTCCTAATGTGACCTAACTCCCCACAGTAATCACATTCCATCTCCGAATAATCCCTCTTAGGCCAGTTGTTGTAGTTGTTGCGACCATTCAGTCTGTTATTGTTACTGTAGTTTGTGTTTCTTTGTGTGTTGTTACGATTATCACCTTGGAATCTAACTGTACGCTGATTGTTTTGTGAATTTTGTGTGCGATTGTGATTGTTGTTGTTGTTGTTGTAACCCGATCTGTTGTAGCCATTTCCCGATCTATTGAAACCGTTACCCTGTCTATTGACATTGTTTTGTGTGCGTGTGGGTTGTCTTTGATTGTAGGGATGGCCCAAACGCTCGTGAACTGGTCTTCTCACTTGGTTAATCATCTCCGGAGGAGGGTAGTTGTAATTAGCGCACGAATTTTGATTGAAAAGCGAATGTACATTGCGTTTAGCAATGTTCCATGTAGTGATAAACTTGTCCAATTTTGCCAAATCCAACTTTTCCTCCTTCAGAAGATTTTCCTTCAACACAGCATCACTAAGTCCAACTAAGACTCTGTCAATGATGGCCACATCCTTGAAATTTCCAAACCCACAAAACTCAGCCTGAAGCTTGACAGCTTGTACGAACTCTTCAGCGGTTTCGTCCGGTTGTTGAGACCGTTGACTAAACCGAAACCGTTGTACAAGGTCAGGCTCAGTAAGATCAAGTTTAAGCTTGAGTTTTGCCACAATGATAGCATAATCAGCTTTATCTAATTCATCCTTCTTGAAGAGAAGTTTCAATTGGGAATAAATGTATGGCCCGCAAAGATTCATAAAATGAGATTTTTGAAGATCACCCTCCACTTTGTTAGCTTTGAAGGTGTAATCCAGCCTATCAGCCCAATCGCCAAAGGTTGTGCCTTTGCGATATTGCTCAATGCTTGAAGCCATACTCATTTTGCCCTTTTTTCCAAAATGCAATTTAATGGAATAAATAGAAAAAAAAATGAAAACAATGAAGACCAATTAGTCTTGTTTCAGGGGTAAAAAAGTCTTGAAAAACTCACCGCTCTGCTATTCCGGCCTTTGCCAGCAAATTTGCTTACAACGCCTCTCACACACACAGCAAAATGGCCGCTACCGCGTGCCCGGTACGTCCCAGTACAGCACAAGCGTCCTCCAGCGAACAATCAGCCGCCACCGCCGCCGCGATTGAATATTTTCTCCTTAAACAGCAACCTGGACGATCCGACCGGCTGTGACGTTGGAACCAACCAGACACTTGGAAACAAGAATTACTCGTGCCAAGATCACCCGACAGCACACACTAATTGCAATAAAATAATGAAATTTATGTTAATTTAAGATTTTTTTACTTTTGTTCTAATCAGAACTAAAATTCTTGCACACGCAACACTTACAAAGGTTAAATTTTTAATTATTTTCACATAAATTCACTGAGGTATTCTTTTGGTGATACTACCCAAAAGAATTTTATTTTATTTTAAAAGAAAAAGCACAAGGAACCAATTTGCCCCAGATGCCCTTACCTTGCCAATCAGCAATCACCAAACAAAAGAACGACGCGCGTGCCTTCCAACAAAATGGCGTCCCAGAAGATGATGCTCACCGTGCCGCCTTTGTTCTGGACCTCGCCTGATCGCCGCGTGCTGCTTCCTCCGGGAAAAACACCCAAACGTCGAGCGTTTCCAACCGGCGTCCTCGAAAAATCCGGCACCTCCAAGCAGCTCTCGTCCAATCCGCTCCGGCGTCACCCGAAACAAGAAATTCCGCAACCGTAGAACACTTAACCGCTCACCCGAAAGTTCGGTTCAAAGTCTTTTTTTTGCAAATTGCACCCGCGAAACTAATGCAGTTCGATATTTAATCAAGTTCCGCGCACCCGAAAAATGCGAAAAAAACTTATCCTCCTCGTCGCCACTGATAAGTGAGTGAGGGCTAAGTATTGCGAGGTTTCGGCGTGGTATTTGGTAAAGGAAAGAGTACTTGTTCTGTTCGTGGTGTAGAGAGAAGTGATCGAGCTTCCGCTCGGTTTTTATTGCTAAGGCAAAACGGTTCGGTGCGTTACATAGTATTTTGATAGTGTGCGTGACAACGCCAAAGCGTTAGGGTGGTACACCTCAGTGAAGAGCACCACGGATTTTTACAAGCTCGTGGCAATAGAGTTATCTACGTGCGCATGTATTGCGTATACGTACACGAAAAAGATTGAGGTTAAATTTTGTACCCGCCAGCAAAACAAATGGTGTGCAAGTGTGCGTGAGAGCGGGCTTAGATAACTCTATAGTGGAAAGTTGTAAATTTGGTTTCAACCCGATTTACAAACTAACCCGATTTGGAACCAAGGTGACCTGCTTCTCTGTCAAAGATTTTGTCAAGTTGCAAGAGCTCCTCAAGAAGAAGAAAGTGGAATTCTACACCCACGAACGGCGGAGCGAACGAAATCATCGGGTGGTTCTTCGTGGTTTTCCTGACGAACTAAAACCGGACGAGGTCAAGTACCTACTGAAGAGGGATCTCAAGCTGGACGCGCTGGAGGTGCATGTCATCAAGCGGAAGGAAAAGTCCACCGTGGACGAAACTCCGTACATTGTGGTCTTCCCCAAGGGATACACCAATTTGAAGAAGCTCTCTGCAGTGAAAGTTGTGGCAAGCACTATCATCCGGTGGGAGTCCTACCGGAACAAGCGGCCGAACGTGACTCAGTGCAGGAACTGTTTGCAGCTGGGCCATGGGACCAGAAATTGCCACCTCAAGGGGAGGTGCAACAACTGTGGGGGTCCCCACAAGACGGACGAGTGCAAAGTCCAAGAAGCCGAGCCGAAGCGGTGTGCCAACTGCTCTGGAGCCCACGAAGCCACGGACCGCAGCTGCCCTAAGCGTGCGGACTTCATCCGGAGGCGCCAGCAGGCGTCGAAACCGAAACCGCCGGCAACGAAGGCGGAGAAGCAGAGTCCAGCAGTTCCGGCGTTTACGCCGGCGGAGTTCCCTCCGTTGCCGGGTGCAGGCCCAGATGGAAAACCGAAGAATCGCCCTCGCCCCGCAGAAAGAAGCCAAGGAAGCAGTGGCTCCCGAGACGGTGGAGCCACGAAGGAGGAAGCCGGGGAGGTGCTCTACAGTTCGGCTGAGCTGTGGGGTATTTTCTCCGAGTACATCGGCAGGTTCAAGACTTGCAAGACCCGCTTGGACCAAGTAACCCTCGTCAGTTACATGATCTCCAAGTATGGAGTTTAAGGAGTTGTTTTTTGTTATATATTAGTTATTTAACGATCCTCGGTCCCAACCTGGTCACAGCACCTAAAAGGACCTAATAAAAATAATTTATGAATGAAAAAAGGAAAAAAATCGGTATGTCTGAAATTTGGCACCGTGAAAAAAGGGCTCTTTCCAGATATTTCGTCGGGGGTCTAGAACAACTTTTTTTTAAGAATTATTTTTCGATTTTATGGGATATTTGTTAAACAAAAATCACAGAAAATCGGTGTATTCATGTAGACTTCACTCAAATTTCTTATGACTACGTCTTGTGGACTCTAACCAACTATATTTGTCGAATATTTGTCCTCCAATAAAAAAATGAACCAAACTTACCAGATTTCTAGCTTTCTTTGAAATTACCCCAAAATCCAAGCTGGAAACCCCGATACAACCGAAAGTAAGTCTTTTTTTTTCTACAATTTATCATGAAATTACAGCAACAAATTGCCGGATACAAATTTGAGCATTGAACAATGCAAAACATAGATTAGTTTGGTTCGATTTTTTTATTGGAGGTCAAATATTCGTCAAATATAGTTGATTAGAGTACCCAAGGTACAGTATGTAAAAAAAGTATTTACACCCCTTGGGCACTTAGCACATATTGTGATAAAACATGTAAACAATTTAAAGTTTGAAAGAAACCTAGTACTACGTTACTACTACGCATGCCGAACATTTTGCTACAAAATGCTCATGAAAAGATGATTTCTATAAAAAGTTATATAGCAAATACTATTACAAAAATAAAAAAAAGTTGACGTTGACTGTTGACGAATCACCATAAATCCAGTGTCCCAACTCCAAATAGGCATCTTTGACTGATTAAAAAAATAATTTGGATTGAATATAAAGTTTACTAACTACTTAGTATAAAAGTTTATATAACTCTGGAAATTCTATATGAAACTTATCTAAACTAAATTTTGAAAACATTTAATTCAACTAAATGTCAATATATTACCAAAGACCTGCTAAATAAACATTTTCATAAGAAATTTGAGTGATGTCAACATGGATGCAACGATTTTCTGTGATTTTTTTTTTTTTTTTTGAACAAATATCCCATAAAATCGTAAAATAATCTTCAAAACAATAGTTGTTTTAGACCCCCCGACGAAATATTTCGGTATACCCCGCAAAATGTCGGGAAAGAGCCCTTCTTTCACGGTGCCAAATATCATTCATACCGATTTTTTTTATCATAAATATGTACTAAAAAACACACCGTCTGCTGTTCTATACAATGATTTGCAAAATATTAATCAGAAACAGGATCAGAATAATTTTCGAAAATTTTAAAACTTCCCGGGAATTGGATGCTCTAGGTTTCAATAACGATCTTGCCGAGCTCCCGTGGCCTCGTGGTGCGGGTTTCGCTTTGTAAGCGAAAGGTCGATGGCTTGAAACCCATCTGGCGAGGCAAAAGGGGGTAGGTGGCGGTCGAGAGGGGAATTCGGCTGCTGGGGGAATTGGCTTTGTCAAGTCCCAAACCTCCCCAAAACCCATCCCATCCAATCTCTCGGACGATCTGTTGGCGACTGAGTCTGAGTGTTGAAGAACTCTGTTGCTGCAGTACACAGAGAAGAGCTTCAAATGCTACTTTCGACTTGATCACATGCTCTCAGGCAAAATTCTAGCTGAAGATTGGGCTATATGATCGGTAACGATCTCTAGATGGGTCAAAAATAAACGAGATTTCCCCTCAATCTCGCTCATCTCCACGTCCTCGGATTGGTCTCACGTGCTCGTGTGGCATGGCAATGGGGGATTGTAAACAGCAGCAAAGCAGAAAACCAGAAAACAGATCATACTAGAATAGATACGCAAGTGTCGCAATGGTCCATGTCTGTTCACAGTAAAAAAAAAACGATCTTGAATTTCAAGCAAAGAAGTCATGCTTAGAAGCAGGGCTGTGGAGTCGGAGTCGGAGTCGGAGCCGGAGTCGGTGGAGTCGGGTCTTTTTGGGGACCTGGAGTCGGAGTCGGAGTCGGAGTCGTCAAAACTCGAACAGCTGGAGTCGGAGTCGGAGCCGGAGTCGGCTAAATTTTAAGAGCTGGAGTCGGAGTCGGAGTCGGAGCCGAAGATTTCTGATAACCCGGAGTCGGAGTCGGAGCCGGAGTTATCTTAAATTTAACAAAAATATGTTTTTTATTGTTCAGTATTTCCTATAGAACAGCTTAATTTACAAAACATCTTATATTTTTAATTGATTTATCAGATGACATTATGTTTTTGAAACTTTTTATTGTGATTGAAAAGCTCTAATTGTGTTATTACACTATAATCACTAAATGATAACCTCTTACCCAAGTATGTAGTATCATAATTTAAAAAAAAAACAATAAAAAATATTGGTTATGTAGTCAGTTCCTGAATGCTTCCTTTTGCCTATATTTATGTGCCTTTTCAATTCAAATTTGACCAAATTTCATCCAGTTATTTCTGAAAAAAGTATACACACAGTCATCTTTTACCCCGATAGCATATGTCTTGGAAGTTTTAAGTTAAATCGAGGTACATAAAAAGATTAAAAATAGTAATCACTGTTTTTGCAAATCGAAAAAAGTCACTGACAGTTTAACTTTTGTAACAAATAATCAACGATAATAACAATCTCTTACTTGGAACTCAACATGCGCATTTTGTTTATAACTGAGTACAAGAAAATCAAAGTGTTGCATTTAAAATAATTGAAACTAACAAAAAATATCAAAACAAGTTGCAACAAATTTTGAAATAATCATTGATTGTTGATGTTGATGTTGATTTTAGGTAAACTATATTGATATCGTTGCAAATTATCGTTGAACAAATCTCAAGAATTCAGTACAAAAATGAACTAATAAAAAATGTGTAGAACAAAATATAGGATTTAAATTTATTTTTCAAATATTATTAAAAAAAAACAAAATCAAAATAATATCAACTGGTACGAATTTTCTCATACTGTTTGTCCCACGCCAATATGAAGGAAGGTGATAATCATTGCATATCAATGTACATTAAAAAAATAAAATATTTGTGACCTAGCAAATATTTAACTTGTGGATTTTAAGTTTTTTCATATATTTTGAAGGAGGCGCAAGATCATTCATAAAGCTTCGTTTTAGGTGAAGATTCACGAAGTATCGTGCGCTTCCTTTTTAAAGTATATAAAATTTTAAAATTAAAAGAAAATTAAAAATTTCCAGGTTAAAATATTTTCTATGTCACAGATATTTGAAAAGGACATCTCAAGCGTCCTTTACACGAAGAAATTGTTTAGATACATTGATTTTCAATAAAAATCTCCTTTAGTCATGGCGTGATGCCCATGTACGTCTTAAAAAAAACAAAAAAAATGTTTCGTTTAAAATTGTCATTTAAAAACAAGGTGCCTGTCACTGTGCTTCTTACAAATGTCAGCCTGAGCAAATTGAATTTTAATGTTCAATAGATCATTAAGTCCAGGTTTCTTTTAGTTATTCATTCAAAAATAACAATTTAATATTTAATTTTATTAGCCTTGAATTTTTATTTCAAATTTGAGTTAAGCAAATAAATCCAAATTTACATACAAAACTGTTCTTCTCAAAATGCCTCTAAAAATGAAGATATTTTTTTATTTCTGTTTCCATAACGTATAAAACTTGTGACCTAGAAACTTTTTTTCCGTTTATTTACTTTCCTTTACTTTTACTTAACTTATTTTTCTTGAGAAAAACATGACGCTTAGAGAGTATTTAAATAATCCTATTTATCAATGTTTTAAAAATAATTAACTAATAATAGTTAAATAACTTTTGAAACATTTAAAAATATGTGGAGTCGGAGTTGGAGCCAACCATTTGTTGAAAGCTGGAGTCGGAGTCGGAGTCGGCTAGAGTTGGTAGGCCGGAGTCGGAGTCGGAGTCGGCTAATCTGAGAAAGCCGGAGTCGGAGTCGTTTGAAATATGACCCGACTCCGCAGCCCTGCTTGGAAGTCGTCAATCCACTTACATTTAGTAAACAAAGATTGAGCCAAAGATTGAGAAGACTCTGCGCATTTGTCTAACATTTCGGATTGACGTGTTGTGAAAAGACTGCAGCTGCACGTAGCAGGGAATTTCGGCATACAAATTAAAACTGTCAGGATTTTACTGCTTTGGATTACGACATCCTTCTACCAGAAGAATGACGCCACCACATCGATAGCGTATGTTTTCTTTATTCTTCTGTGATTTTGTTTTGATAATTGGGACATATTTAATATAAACAATTAGTTTTTATTTTCTTCTTATTTTCTCTTCCTTAATCGGGTATACTTTCATTCTCTTTTTAGTGTAGCGTTCAACTCAAAAGTTGATTGATGCGTATTACACAAACCGCATTTTTTCTGTATATAGTACAATAATAATAGCAATAAATAAAAACATAATTTATACGTCTCTCTCTTTCATACAACCGCGGGCAATCATATAAAACATATAAAACAATACTTAAATTGCGCGGACTCGCTCTCATCCGCCACTTATTACGTAACAACAGAATGTGAATTGGCGTTCGTCACTCTCATCCGTCTTCGCTCTTACAACCTATCTGCTGGGATCTGCTTTGCTGTTTGAAATCTAGAGCAAGCTTCCACACCTTTGAAAGCTCGCTCCGAAAAAAATATAAACTAAATTTTGCTGGTTGATCAAATGTATTCACAATTTGTGACTCGCGACGGCGAAAAAGCTAGTAGAGAAAATCATCCGTGATTGCTTCGCTCACTCCACTTAAAGTTAGACCCTTTTTTTTCTTTTGCTACGACACACATTTCCGAAATTTCTCCCAAATCGACATTCGAAAAACACCGAGTCTATTCAGTTCTGTTGTGTTTTCTTCGGAGTGAATAATTTGCGCCTTTTTTCCTAACAACACATTCGATTTCACCTATTCTTTACCTTTCTGCGAGAATTGTTTTCTAAGGATTCGCTGGTCCTTACACGCGGCTCGTTTCTGCTCACTTACACGGCTAATCAGTTTTGCTCTAGAGTAATGCTTATTTTTTGAGTTTTTTTTTCCTTCTTCGCTTTGAGTTTGTTTGTTTTAATAAGTTAAAAATACAAATAGTAGTAACTTTAGTTTTCGATATCTCAATTTTTCAATGATGTTAAGAGTGTGTGCTTGTGAGTTTTGTTTTGTGTTTTTTACTTATTTGATTACAAGTTTGTTTGGAAGAGATGAAAGGTGATCGATAGGAGAAAAATTGCGGGAGGAACATGTACAGAGAAAGGAATTCGAGAGCGCAACCTGATCAAAGGGGGGTTGCGCCTTTGAGAGAGTTTTGTCTTCTGAATGTAACGCTAAGCTGGTTTGGCTATACAATATTTAGTTTGCAATTCTACAACTTTTTTGTTGTTGTCTCGCTACGGATTTGGTTTCTTTTTCTGGGATAATTTTTCAAATTTATTTCAGATAATAGTTTTGCGCTTCGCTAAATGTGGGTTTTGGTTTGTGTGATTAAAAACGACGTAGTTTCAATACTGCTTCTACAAAAACAACTACGAGTTGATTGACACTGATCTCTAGACTGACTAAAAGGTATCGCCGCTGTACCAGGGGTGGATCCAGGGCGCCGAGGGTGGGGGGGTTGGCGGGTAGATGGTGGGTGACGGCAGAGCACACGAGCGGGCAGCAGCAGCGGCGTTTGCGGCGGCGGCGTCGTACGAACCGGCGCCGACCTGCGAGTACGATCCGGGAGCAAAGTGCGGCGAAAAGATGGCCGCCGCACTTGCGGCCGATGCCGCCGACAGTTGCTGGGCGGCGGCCGCGGCAGCGACGACCGCCGCCTGCTGTTGCTGTTGTTGTTGCTGCTGGGCAGCGGCAGCGGCGGCCGCAGCAGCTAGCGCAGACTCCTGGAACGCGTACGCCGACGAAGCCGCCTGAGCTTGGGCCAACATCCGGCTGGAGGCGTCCCCGTAGTAATCGGCTGCGGCTTGCTTTTCCTGCTGATAGCGACACGAAGACAGCGCCTTTTTGTCGTACGGGGACGAAAAGCCACTACTGCTACTGCTAACAACTGCCGCCGCCGACGACGATGATCCGGAACTTGACTTTTTAACACTCGGCGACGTCGGCGTTAGACTCCACGATGTAATGGTGTTGCTGTTGATGTTGTTGATGCTGCTGCTGCTGCTGCTCGTTATTAGATCCGATAGCGTGCTCTGAGGGCACTGCTGTTGCTGTACCCCCCACCCCAATTCCTAGCTGATGCGGGCCCGCTTGTTCGCCGGCGTTTCCTGGCCAATCTGGCCGCGCACCATGTACTGCAGCTGGGGCATGAACTGCATCACGTCGACGACCTGCACCAGCGGCATCTTGTCGACGTTCGCGCGGCCGGCCTCCAGCAGGGCTTGGTACTGTAAGCTGGAAAGGAGAGGGAAGGAGATTGATTAGATCTATGTGAAATTTCACTTAATCTCATATTGGGAAAATCATTTTTCAGGAGCATCGTCGGAACGATAACGATAATCTAGTGTTTCTTCATTACGATAATTCTATCGGCGATAATCTTATCATCGATAATGGACGATAACTTTCTAAAATCGACATCATTCAACCTTACCATGTTATATTTTCAATGCTTTTACTAAGAATATATTGTTTTAGAATTTAGTAAGTTTCAAAGTGTGAATACTAAAAATTGTTCACAAAATACCGTATTTTTCAAAAGTATTCAAATTTTCATAATTTGCAATATGAGTATCAAACGAAGCAAAATTTGGTATGCTTTTTCACTTCTTTTTTTTAGAAATACTAAAATTTCCACACATCATACAGTTCAGACTCGATTATCCGAAGACATGGAAAAAAATTTACTGCGAACAACGAAAAAAAAAATCGTAAGCCAAAGAAATTTTAAATCCAAGATGGCGGCCAAAATGGGGGTGTAACAATGCAATTTTCAATTTCAAAAGCAGAGCAATTCTCTGAGAATTCGGTCATTCGATTTTTTGTATTTTTTAATCCGACTGAAATTTTTTTGGTGCCTTCGGTATGCTCAAAGAAGCCATTTTGCATCATTAGTTTGTCCATATAATTTTCCATACAAATTTTCAGCTGCCCGTACAAAAATGGTAAATTCAAAAATCTGAATCTTTTAAAAGAATTTTTTGATCGATTAGGTGTCTTCGGCAAAGTTGTAGGTATAGATAAGAACTACACTGATAAAAATTATACACGGTAAAAAATGAGTGATTTTTAATTTCACTTTTTGTCACTAAAACTTGATTTGCAAAACACACTATTCTATTTATTTTTTTTTTTTTTTTTTTTCATTTTCTGATGTGTTTTTGGGGACATCAAATGCCAACTTTTCAGAAATTTCCAGAACGGGCAAAAAATCTTTGACCGAGTTATGAATTTTTTTAATCAATACTTATTTTTTTAAATAAATCAAAATATTGGTCGCAAAATTTTTTCAACTTCATTTTTCGATGTAAAATCGAATTTGCAATCAAAAAGTATTTTGATGATATTTTGATAAAAGCTCAAAAATTCCGACAGATGGCGCAAAGCATCGAAGAATGACGATTTAAATTTTCGCTGTTCGGTTACATAGGAATGCAAAATTAAAATTTAATTTACAGCTCTTAGAACAACTTTTGAGAAAAAATTCAAGTAGTACGAGTGTAAACTTTTTGCCCTCTATAAATTAACGCAATAAAAAAAAATTTCGAAAAAAAAATAATTTTGAAAAAAATATATTGTTTAAAATGATAGAGCAACAAAAGTTAACAAAGTATCAGCTCGAATTTTTGCTCAAAAGTTGTTTTGAACGCTGGAATTTAACAAAACAGAATTCGCATAGGAGAACAGCATCTAATTCCAGCGTGCCTCTAATGTTGGCAGGTTAGAACTTTGACATTCAATTAAAGCTAATTAAAAGCGTTTTCAACTGAAATCGAGTGATAAATAGCTCAATAAGAAGTGAGCAAGCAAGTTTCTATCATAAGTTTTGCAAAATTAGTTGTTTAAATAGTGAAAATCAGCAAATTGGATGGAGTTAGGAGCGAGTGCTTAACCTGCCAAACATACGAGAATTTCCCCTACATAACCTCAAAGGGCGGAAATTTCAATCGACATTCTTCGCTCTGTTCTGCTACTCAACACTAGATGTCGCATGTCGTTTAGCTCTTGAACGGCAATATTTGCGAAAAATTAAAAAAAATGATTGCCTGGATTTGTTTGTACAAACGTCAGCCTGCATACATTTTGGCAAACTGTCAAACACAACAAAATGCGAATTTGTTTGTTTGTTTGCGATAGTGTAATAACTCCTTAAGACAAAAAAAACGAAGTTGACATTATAGCTGGCGGCCACCATTGCTGGTACCAACCACTAGTGTCTTCCTTTTATCTACATGGACTTCGCCGCCCTGGGATCTTAAGTGTATGAAAGTATGACACAGAGCGACGGCGCCGAATACCCATATTTACACAAAGAATTTTAGAACGCCCGCCGCGGGATTCGAACCGGCGACCTCTGGATTGTGAGTCCAGTGCCCAGTCCGATTGATCCACACGGGCAACAAAGACAAACAAACAAATAAACTCGCACTTTTTCGTGTTTGACAGTTTGCTAAACTCGCAAACAACTAAAAATTCCGTCCTTCTGCTCAAGTGACAATTTACGTAAAGTAAGAGGGGGATAGACTGCTTGTTTACAAACGCAGATTTGCCCTATTGAACTGTTACTACGGAATGTATGCCTGCGACTACAAACTCCAGATTTCTGAACTCGACAGTTTTCTTGCTATCGTCCTTTTTCTCGTCTGCAACAAACAGAACACTTTTACGTTACGGCATTTTCTTTAAAACTGGTTTTGAAAACTCGTGTCGTGGAACCAATATGGCGGACCTTTCCGTGTCCCTCCCTCAGAAAAGATTTAAATATTTTCCAAACTTACCTATTGCCGATGAACAGGTTGATGTCGAGTGCGTTCAGCACCCTCCGGCACACCTCCAGGCTGATGTACGGAAAGAACACGTCCTTCAGGTCCTGTATGGTCATCAGATACTCCGTGTTCCGGTACGGGGTCTTGTTAATGCAGTAGATCGTTTTGTTCTCGATCGGTTTCTTCACCACCTCATACGGCTTGTACGGCGTGCCGCCCATGGTCATTTCCGGCAGCATGATCAAATTGCCGTGCCGGGTGCCGCCGCCGTCCATGGCTGCGGCAGCTGCGGCGGCGGCGGCCGCCTGTTGTTGCTGCTGTTGCTGCAGCAGGGCGGCCGCCGTCGAGCGGTAGTTGGCCGCCGACGCCGAACTGATCGTCGTGTTTGATCGTCCATTGGTCATGGCGGCTGCGGCGGCGGCGGATCGTTTTTGCTGCTGCTGCTGCTGTTGCTGCTGTTGCTGTTGTTGCTGCTGCTGCTGTTGTTGGGATAGTGCTGCCGCTGCGGCCGCCGCTCCTGCCATGTTTGACCTTGTTGGAGGGGAAGATAGATCGATTACATCCAGTGCTGCTCGTGAGGTAATAACGCTCTTATATCGGGTATTGTCTACACAACTAGTTTTACTCGCTACAGGGTTGGAAAGAGAAGAAAGGGAAGAAAGTGGGTAGGAGGTGGAGGAGGAGGAGGTGGCACGGGAAGTGGAGGCCGGATTGGGAACAATGGCACCGTACGCCGCTGCGATTGTGGCCGCCGCATTGCCGAGTAGGAGCTTTTCGCGCAGCAGCTCAACCTGCTGACTTAGCAGCTGTTGTTGCTGTTGCAGCTGACTGGCTGCTGAACTGCTGCTGCTAACCGGGATCAAAGCCGGCGGTGGCTGGCGGGCTTGGGCACCCTTTGGGGAGGCCCGCGATGGGGACGCTACCGGAACGGCCGTTATCGAGACCGGATTGTTCTTGGGGTAGGCGGCCGGCTGTTTTGCGGTGTTCTTCGCGGCCGGCGTAATCGTAATGTTGGCCTGCTGGCCATTGTTCTTGGCCGCCAGTTGGCTGAGTTGCAGCTGGTTAAGGTGCGACAGGTTGACGGTGCCATTGGGGCTGCGGGAGGTGGCAAATATGGACAGTTCGGGATTGAGGTGGTAGGGAATCTGAGTAGTGGCGTTTGTACTACTACTGCTGTTGGAGCGTACTGACGATGAACCACTTGACCTAGAAACATTACAATGCGTTTATCGGTTTTGTGGCAAACGGTTTTTTTGGGGGGGGGGCTAGAGTTTTGTTTTTCTTATGCTATCTTATTTGGGGTCGGGGCGGTTTTAGACGACAGATGCATGAAAAAGTGATAAGAAAGTGAAACAATGCGTATTAGCTTAAGGCTTAGCTTCTTCGGATTAGCAAAAACAAACACTAGGACGCGGACAAACGGCACAAGTTGTTAGGCCCAATCTTGGGCTCGGACGCGCAACGCATAATGATTCTAGGATTTGGTCAATTTTGGACATTCAGCGCTGAAGCAAACCGTGGTTAGTGGTGTCAGTCAGTTTTATCCTCCCAACATTTTTAGTAACAACATCAGCTCGACGAGACAGGTGAGATTCGGGGACATCTGCTTTTAGTGTGGAGGAAGGTTGTTAGTGTGAGGAGAGAGGACAGATAAAAATAGAAGCATACAAAGTTTAAGAAGGGTAGACTATTAATAACAGCAACGGTCAAGCAAAATGAAGAATTCTAAAGATGCATTCGGATTGGGAGAATACCTATGAGTTCCAAAAATAATCACAACTATAAATACGATAAACTTCATAACAAGTACATAAAGTGAAGCGTGCCAAAGACAGGAATGTTATATAAACCACTCCAGCTGCTATCGTGAATCATCCCTTCCCAGCAGAGGGTGATCCACGCAGAATAAACGGTGAAGAGTGACAATTCTAGGAACTTTGATGACTCATTGAAAATCCCAAACTCTGTGGCGTAATTAACTGGCCTTTTGTAAAGACAAGGCCATTATTTCCTATGTTTAAACAAAACATAACTCTGTGACGGGAATAGATCGGAAAACTTATTGCGCCGAATATGGGTAAATTAATGTTCTAAAAAGTATAATTCAAAAAAGGGATGGCAACCCTATTCAACAACTCTGTTCAACCCAAGTTTAACCTAAAGCAAAGTGACAGCAGTCGTCATTGTTGTCTAATAAGAGCCGAAGGTTTGTACGGGACTTCGGGTAATCGAAACACGAAAAAAAAAATGTTTTCGTTTTTTTTTTACTTTTAATATCAAATTCGAGTTCTGCGATCCCATTTTAGTCAAATTTGAATGGTTGGTTGCGTATTCAATTGAAAATTGATTTTTTTTTCAATATTTCATCACCGCCATTTCGGTCGCCATCTTGGATTTAAAAATTCTAAATCACCTTTTTTTTCGAAAGTGAAATTTTGCCAAGGCCTTCAAATAATCGAGGCTGGACTATACTACTTTTCAGCAAGGGATGGACAAATTACTGATCCGCATAAAATAAATCTTGAAATTTTCAAGATTATTCAGGTTCAAAAGTCTCTTGATTACATATTTAACTGTTTGTATATAGGACAGCGAATTATTGCATCATTCTCTGGCCTACACATTAATTTGCAACTCAAAACTAGTTAAACAAACAAAAAATGACTGTTTTAAATTGTCTTTTCCTGATCCGTTTGCATCTACGTCAAAAACCAAGATTGTTTACTTTTTACTCTTTGTTCGGACAGCCTTGGTCTGACAGCTCTATCATGTTGGATGTTGGTCTGGACAAGGCGAGGGATAGGACACAGCTCCCGCTTGGATTGGAACCGGAATCGAATGATCGAATGAAACCGAGAAATTATCATTTCTAGAGATTTTTTATGTGCAATAAGCTAAATTTTTGGATTGTTTTTTTAAATGTTTTTTGGATGTTTTTAAAAACCGTCTACAAAAACTCGAAAAGCGAAAAAAAAATTAAAAAAATAACTTGACTCTTAAAAAAAAACATTTTTATTTTGTCTGATGCGCCAAGCTGGGGAAATATGCGCTATTAACCCTCTACTGCCCAATTTTTTTTCGAAAATATTTATTTTTCCCGTGTTCAGGAGGTCATTTTGAGCAACTTTTGTTCTACGAAAAACTTTACTTCTCTTGTTTTATGTTTTTCTTGTTTTATTTTTAGTATATTAATTTGCATTTATCTTGTTTAGTTTATGCTTGTTTTTGGTAGTATTTGGCCTATTCTACCATCTAATATAATTACATTTTGCCTATCTAATTTTTTCACGTTTTTACAGTCATTTTTTCAATTTTTTGCATGTTTTTTCACATTTTCTGCTATAGAATGGCACCATCATCATTTAAATTGCGAAAAAATGCGTAGAGGCATAGTCTGGGACACTACAAAAATTACTGCATACTTCTTTTTACTGAAAGTATAGGAAATGTTAGTAAAAAACACAGCCAAAGTTGACCCCTAAAAAAATGACATTTTTAAAAACACTGGCTAAGTCACATAAAACCAGTTAAACTCCCAACCCTGAAATTTTCTAAAATTTTAAGAGTTCTTCTTTCCAATGCTTTTTAAAGATCAAAAATCGGTTGGAAAATGGATTTTTGGTGATTTTTTAGATTGAAGCCCGTCTAGAGGCGGGGTTAGGTTGTAGAGGGTTAAATCAACATTTACATGGTACATTTCCTAAAAAAATTTTTCGACTGTATTATGTACCAGTTAACGTCAAAAAACACCAAATTGCTGCCGGATCTTTCCGGAAGAAATCCAGAAAAAGATCGGCAACAAGTTTGTGTTGGTTTGACGTTTGCTGAGGGCGCCGAAAAGTTTGGTTTTATTACTGCTTGCCAAAAACAACAGGCTCTACTCAATACAGATTGAATTCGTTAATAGAGTTATTTACGTGCGCATGTATTGCGTGTACGTACACGAAAAAAAGTGAGGTTAAATTTTGTCCGGCCAGCAAAATCAAATGGTGCGCTCACAGAGTAATCCAGAGGACGCAGTCCGAACAAAAGTCATCTATTTTTGTGGCTGCGTTACGAGCTTACCCTTTGGTATCGTAGCTGCGTTATGCGTTTCCTGATGAATATTTTCATCAAAGTAAACTCAGTTTTTTTTCGATTTGTTTGTTTTGACAAGTGCTGAGCATGGAATGACGTGGATTTTAAAAATGTCAATGTTTCTTTAGAACATTTAAAAGAACTTGGGGAGCTGTAAACTTCTAGCAACTGTTAAAAGACGACCACCTCAAGTGAAGTTTTTGGGATCTTCGTGATGAACCTTTTAATCAGAGCCGTACGCCCAAGGGGTCATTTAATCCTCCTTCTTACGCTGAAGTTTACAATGAATCAACATCCCCGTTGGACCAGCTCAACCGAACCAAAATAGTCGACTAAAATTGTGCTAGGACTGTTGGATGTTGCTTCCATCCTGACAGCACAGGGTCTATTCGTACTTCAACCAGGTGGCCATGAACGCCAACGATGGAATCTGCAGGCACTGGGTCAATGCTTCAATTCAGCCCAGTATGAGGATTATAAACTAAAGTATATTAAAAGCAAAAAGCTTCCATCGACACCTATATTTCTTGTATGGCCCGTTACTCCCCAAAGAAATTAATTAGAAATATTCAATAGGTAAATTCGACAATCTGCTCTTTTTGACCACGACAAAGAGTTCGGTCACAACGGTAAACTGTATGTTTCGACTTCAACGCACTGGAGAACCGCAACAGCTCCAGAAATCTTGAGAAGGGCTTCGTAGCGCGGTGGGAAGCGGCTTAGGCTGCCGATCCCTAAGTTGCTATGGGGCGCGGGATCGATCCCGCTTTATCCTTCTGGAGCTTTTCGTTCAATGTATGTCCCGTTTAATATTAGTATTCAGTCTGCAAAGACGGTGTGATTGTCTTTAAAAACACAGCCAACGCCCTGAAATTTCCGCATGCATTCTTTTTGATTCATTTTAGAGCCATTAGAAAATTCACATTGTTGATTTTGGAATTGTGAAAAAAATTGACAGCTTATAGAAAAGTCATCAGAACCTAAGAGCTCTTAGATCTGAACGCTTGAAAAAAGTAACGCTCAAATGTCAGTTTGCCTCGTGCGTTACGACAACCGAAAGTTTTGCTGAAGGGGGGATGTACCACGATGTACCGCGTAACGCAACCATAAATCAAATGCCAGTGCTCCCTCTGGATTACTCTGTGGTGCGCTAGTGTGTGTACGCGAAACGTCATAAAGCTCTATTCAAATGAACGACTGACAGCTGTCAAAAGCACGAAACCACGTGCTCGGAAATCGAAGAACAAAGGGGTTGAAATGTAAACATTATTTTGCCTACTCAGTTTTAAGGTTTAAGTGCTTTTCGAAATAGTGCAATTCGCTAAGTAATGCATTGCTACCATATTGGCCGCCTTCTTTGATTACACAGTTCAACAAAAAATCAAATGTTTCTTGTTTCTGAGACGAGAATATGTGTTCCTAGTAGATTTTTGCCTGCTGAATCCGAATCCGGGTCCCGAATTGCTCCAAATGGTCCCAATTTTGAGATTCAACCGTTTGAAATGTTAGTTTAGGCCAAAATTAGCTACTTTGCCGACTATTTTACAAAATAACTATTGAATAAACAACTAAACCAATTCATGTATCTTAAAGTTCACGTTTTCCCCTTTCTGAAACACCCCTGGTTTTTAAAATTTGATTGTTTCTACGCATATTTATAGCCATTTTAAAATTAGAATTTGACTTGCATGCAAGTTGGAAAAACTTGAATGAGAACCAACTGAAAATATAATTATAAAATGGCTATAAATATGCGTAGAAACAATCAAATTTTAAAAACCAGGGGTGTTTCAGAAAGGGGAAAACGTGAACTTTAAGATACATGTATTGGTTTAGTTGTTTATTCAATAGTTCTTTTGTAAAATAGTCAACAAAGTAGCTAATTTTAACCTAAACTACCATTTCAAACGGGTGTATCTCAAAATTGGGACCATTTGGAGCAATTCTGGACCCGGATTCAGCAGGCAAAATTCTACTAGGAACACATATACTCGTCTCAGAGACAAAATCTTGTTGGACTGTGTTATATGTTCCCATCACATCACTATAAAGCACACACTAAAGCACTAAATTGAAATTTGAGTTTAACCGTTTAGCGTAAAAAACATTTGTTTTAATTGAATCTGAACCGTGTAAGAAAGATTTCCCAGTATTAAATTTAAATAAATTTACAAAAGTTCGTATTAAAAAGTGGGTAAACGAAGTCAGATTTTTGTTAAGGGTGTAATGATTGTCAATGGTGGTTTTGGATAAAGAGTCCAGAAATAGTTAAGAGGCAGTTTTTGTAGATTTGTGTGTGTTTTTTTTAATTATTGATGTGAAATTGACCCCAAAAAGTTCCATCATGTAGGCCTTCTGGATTTTTTGTTATTTGAGTGTTGAATTTCTGATCGAAAATTCAATTTTCCCTTCCAAAACTCCATCGGAGCTCAAAGTTAAAATAAATATTAACATAACCCGAAGTGTATTTGCAAAAAAAAAAAAAAGAAAATCCGATTAGCCAGAATTCTACATCTACAAACAAGAAAAAGGTGGCCAAACACACCCCCCGCCACACAAACATCCACCCACACAAACGCATCGTTGATTTGCGGGGCAGCCTTGGTAGATATCGGGCCCACAATCCTAACTTGCGGCGGCATCATCCCGAACAACCGAAGCAGGCGACGCCAGGATGATAGCGAGAACAACCAGAACTGGCAGCATGTTGTCTTGGCGTCGCCATAGTAACCCGATATCGATTTTCATCCCCTAACCGCTCCCCCTGCCCAGGGAGCTCGGAGTGCTGCGATCTATGATTAGTCTGGTCGTGTTTTTTTTCTGTGTGTACTTTTTTCTCACAGCTGGCCTTGCCACCTCCGTCGTCACCGCTTGCCTAGTTTTACGGAATTAATCTTTTTTCGACAGCTCTTCAAAGTCATGGAGAGTGACTCAGTCGAAAGTTTGTTTTTTTTTTCTCTCTTTGGTTGCTTCGATTTCTGCTGCAGCGTGTGTCATTGGCAACTGTCAGTGTGCGAGACTATCGGAGGGCCCGCGTAAATTTTTAAGTTTGTTTTAAAACTTAAGATAAGGAGAAAAAAAAAACTTTACAAATTGCAACCATGAAACATAAGCCTGACTTGGCACTCGAGTTCCTCGCACAGGAAGCGACTTAGTTCAGACTAGGCTGGAGTCTCGACGCCGCACAACAACCTTCGATGACGTCAGACATCAGCGATTACTGGCGGCGGCGGCGGCGGCGTCATTTTCGTTCGTCTGATGTTTGTAGTTGTAGCTAGTCCCGGGGTCACCCGAAGGTTAGCCTACTTAGCACGCGCCGCCGCCATAGCAGGCTAGTTGTAGTGGTAGCAATGTTGGAAGTGGAAAATTTTCGCAGGTTCGGAAAATTTTGACATTTTGGCCCAAATCTAGGGTTTTACGCAATTCTCCATGTAAACTAATGTCAAAAACGAAAACAACGATGGACAGTTTGGTAAATTAATAATCAGTCCCAATACGTTGCAAAAACAATGACTTTTAAAACCCGCCGTTAGACATGACAGTTGGTTTCATCCCGCCAAACAAATCGTAGCAAACTGTGGGTTGCGAAGCAAACAACTTGTCATTTTTCCGGCCTAAAAAAACATGCTATATTTTATCAGGAAATTCTGCTGTTCGGAGGCCAACCAGTATCTATCGTAAAGTTGAGTTGGGTCTCAGAACTCAAATTTGATGTTAAAGGTAAGTAAACTAGTCAAGAACTGGTTTAAACTGACAAATAGCTTTTTAAAAGACTTTCACCTTAAAAGTATAGGCTGAACATAAAATATCAATTACTTTTAACAGAATTAAATCGAACAACTAATTCTTGATTGTCTCGACAATTAATATCGAGTAAAACTGGAACTACCTTTCAAAACCATCGCCAGTGACATCTGCTACAGCGACAAATTGTGCAGCTGTCCCGCCAAAACTATCCATCCACAGCAGAAGTTTCCTGCTTCGCTCCCCGTCTCAGGATGTTCGACCTACTAGCCACACAAGATAAACAAGGACAGAACAAGCTGCTGCCAAGATGTGACGAAAAGCAGCTGCCTTGTTTTCAACACCTTTCCATCGTCCCCGCGGGCAGCATCATTCCACGACCACGTGTAATCTTCCACCATCGCAAGTATTAACTTCTTGGCAGAGAGGGATAACAATTTTCGCCCAACGTCGTTAAGTTCTGGGCGTGGGCGGGATGTTCTCCCCCGCAGAAATAGATGAAGCGAACTTGGTAACAATACCAATGGTACGGTGCTGGTTTTAGCTGGAAAAATGTGACCAACGTTTTCAGCAATAACAATAATAGCAAATTTCAGTCGCAAAAACTGGAGCTCAGTCTGTTTTTTTTTTTGCGCAATCAAAAGTTTCCTACACAATACGTGGTAGTCTCCCACAGACGCCCGAAATGAAACACGACGCAATCATATGACTAACATCTACCTACAACAGAGGAGAGACACACACCGAAACCAATACCACTGTAACCGTCATAATTTTAAGCCAACGCGAAAAGAAAAAAAACAGACACACGAACAAAACAAACAGCAACAACACAACTACTACAACTACTTCTAAAAATGAGAAGGGTTCAAGTAACAAAACAGCCCAAAACGATGAAAAGAGTGTGAGAGAGAAAGAGAGAAGGGAAAGCGTGCTGCTAATCTAGCTTCGGCGATGGCTTAAGAAACACACAACAAAAATTAACCCCAGAGAGAGAGAGAGAGAGTAGACTAATGCTAGGAAGAAGACTAATGCAAGAAAAAAATCAACAACAAGAAGGTAAAGATACTTACATATGAGCGGCCTGGGACTGCGAGGATCGGACGAGCGGTGGCGGCACAGCCTGATTCTGGGAGGACCGCGACGACATCGACATCGTCGGGTTCATGTACGTGTTGTACTGCATCGTGTGCATGTTTTGCATGCTCCGAATTTGGGCCTGGGCTTGGGCGGCCTACGTGTTGGAAAAACGGGAGGAGAAAAGCGTTGAAATGTGCGTTAAAATCCAATCCACAAACAAATATAAGTAATTAATCTAACAATTTGAAGGGAAACTTGTTATAACACAAATGTCTATACATATTTCAAAATTATCGTTTCCCGAACAAGGACTTCAACATCAAGTAGCTATGCTGCAGTCTATAAAACTCGTTAAAATCATTGATTGAAGAAGTACAATCTGTTAAAGTATCTGCTTTCATCCATACTTTTTATTACAGTAACACGTTAATGGCTGTTTGCCTACAGTTGACTGTTCCTGTTCGAAAATACGGCAAATGAAGCATCTAAAGAATAACATACAGATCTTTTTAGTTTTAATTATTCCATATTTCCGTGAAATTTAACGCTTTGTGCTAAAACCAATATTTGAACAAACAATTGCATAAAAATATTCATGTTTAAAAATGTCTGTGGTAACGTTTGCTAGTCCATTTCTCAAGGACTTTGGCATAACTTTAAATTTTCACTGGTCCCTGAGTTCTAGAGATTCCGCTACTGGAATTGTGAAACCTGTATCGTTCATTATCATCCTTCGTTATAAACCCGTCGTTAAATTTAAAACCACATTTTACCAGATTTCACTTTGATTACAAATTTCATAAATGTGTGAAGCCACATGATTTAAAACATTTTTTAAACTCTAGAACAAACTGTTTGCAACATTAAAAACACAAATTTAGTACCATATCGGTTCTTTTAACTTGGATATCGGTTCGGTAAAGGTCGAGAAATTTACAGGGCACTGAACTCTGAGTACTTGAAGTTCTCATCCGTGTTAGGGAAGTGCAGTTTTAGGAGCACCGCTAAGTTTAAACACGAACCAAGCAAAAAGTTTACACTTCTTGTACAGTTAGTTAGTTTTTGGAATTTTTAAACGCATATTGAAAAGAAATCTCGACTTTTTTTTATTAGGTCCTATAAACATATGAAAGACAATAGCTTATAGGACCTTTTCAAAAAAAAAAAACTCAGGAAATATTCATTTTGACATTTGAAAGTCAAAATGAACATTTCTTTTCAATATGCGTCTAAAAATTTCAAAAACTAACTAACTGTACAAGAAGTGTAAACGTTTTGCTTGGTGCGTGTTTTCTAACTTAACGGTGCAAAGCAGAATAATTTATGGATTTTTTGCTCTGCCTAAATTTTCCATGATTTTTGATAATGTTGTAACACATACGTTATTATTTCACTAGTTGAGTGAATCGGCCTGGAGCCATGAGGATGAGGAAAGAGGTTGAGTTTTATTTTGTGGATATTTAATTATTTTCGAGAATATTGGAAGGCGGGATTTTTTGCTCAAAATAAAGTAAACCAGAAGAAAAATTCAAAAGAAAAAATCATACTGTCCAGACTCGATTATCCGAAGGCCTCGGAAAAATTTCACTTCGAATAATCGAATCACGAAAAACAAAATTCGTTGTCTAATTTTTGGTTGTCGAACTTAGGTATGATCCCTAAATTACGCTGAAATGATTTAGAATTTTTAAACCCAAGATGGCGGAGATGCAATATTGAAAAAATGCATTTTCTTTTTTATTATGCAATCAACAACTCAAATTTGACTAAAATGAGGTCGTAGAACTCAAATTTTATGTTATAAACAAGAAAATGAAAAAAATACGAAAAACATTGTTTTTTTGTTCGTGATTCGATTATCTGAAGTGCCATACAAAACTTCGGATAATCGAAAATTCAGATAAACGAGCCTGGACTGTAATTTTAGAAGCAGAAGTTCAAAAATATAAAAAAAAAACGCAATTCAGATATTTAAATCATTGAAAGTGTTAAGTTAATTCAATTTAGTTTTATTAGTGAATAATCATGTTACAATTAGTTCATTTGCAGTACATTACAGAGTTTTGGAATTCCTTTCTGCTGTGTGTTAAATCTCAATCCATTTTGAAACGATTATTGCTTATAACTAAGGGATTACCAAGAGTAAGAATAATAATAGAAAAAAACTTACTAAAACTGCTAAGGAAAGGGGATAGAAATAGAAAGAAAAAAAATTCAAACTAGATTACATTATCCCCCTACGAGAGCAAAAAACTCCGGCAAAACAAAATTCATAAATTTAAAAAAAAATTACATAAATTTAACATAAATTTAGAAAAAACTAAACATTAACCCTCTACTGCCCAAATTTTTTTTTCGAAAATATTTATTTTTCCCGTGTTCTGGAGGTCATTTAGAGCAACTTTTGTTCTACGAAAAACTTTACTTTTCTTGTTTTATGTTTTTCTTGTTTCATTTATAGTATTTTAATTTGCATTTATCTTATTTAGTTTATGTTTGTATTTGGTAGTATTTGGCCTACTCTACCACCTAATATAATTACATTTCGCCTATCTAATTTTTTCATGTTTTTACAGTCACTTTTTCAATTTTTTGCCTGTTTTTCACATTTTCTGCTATAGAATCGCACCATCATCATTTAAATTGCAAAAAAATGCGTAGAGGCATAGTCTGGGACATTACAAAAATTACTGCATACTTCTTTTTATTGAAAATATAGGAAATGTTAGTAAAAAACACTGCCAAAGTTAACGACCCCTAAAAAAATGACATTTTTAAAAACATTGGCAAAGTCACATAAAACTAGTTTAACTTCCAACCCTGAAATTTTCTAAAATTTGAAGAGTTCTTCTTTCCAATGCTTTTTAAGATAAAAAATCGGTTGGAAAATTGATTTTTGGCGATTTTTTTAGATCGAAGCCCGTCTAAAGGCGGGGTTAGGTTGTAGAGGGTTAAATATCTTAAAAATTTATAAAAAAATATGATAACTGAAAAAATAAATAAAAAAAAACAGAGAAATACGAAAAATTTCGAAGTAGCAACACAAATCAAGGATTCAGATGTAGAATTCTAGATCCTCGGAAGTGAAATTTTTTGTAGAATTTGAACGTTTTAGAATTTATCGAATGTTTTGAACAGTCGAATTTTAACCTTTAAAAATTTTGGAATTTTAGAACTTTTGAATGTAGGTATTTTGATATATTGAAACTGAAAATTTTAAGATCTCGATAATTAAAGAATTCCAAAATTTCTAGAATTGAAAAAAAATTTAGAATTTCTGAATTGTAGAATTAGAACATTTTAGAATTTTAAAATTTGTGATTTGATTTGAAAATTTTAGTTTTTTTTAAATAAATAATTTATTTTTATTCTCAAGCATTGAGTATTTTTTTGTTTTTTCACCAAACCCGAAATGTAAAACAAGAACTGGCCATCCCAGCTACCTTTGAACAGTGAGAATTTTGTTGAATAGTTATCTGTTTCTAGTAATTTCCAAAATAGTTCCAGCTGTCAAAAGGTGCGCCCATTCCAAATGTTGGGCAAAAATTTAACAACTTTTAAATTATGTTATGTTTAATACTCAAGAATTACAAGCGTCTTCTTGCGGCTACACAAAAAAAGCAAAGCAATCCACTTAAACGACCCCCGGGTCTTTTGTGGGCTCTGTTGCAAGTTTTTGCTCGTTTCTAGGCGTCCGTCACCCAAAACCTCTTTTACGCAAATGGACCGACGTTTTACTTCCCCATCCGATAGAAGGCCAGGAGGATAAGGCGGGAATCGAACCCGCGCCCCATAGCAACTTAGGGATCGGCAGCCGAAGCCGCTAACCACCGCGCCACGAGGACCCTGCGGCTACACACAAACTCTGAATTCAACGGAATGAGATTAAAAATTCGATGGTTTGTGTCTCTGCAGCGTTGGTGGGTGTCTAAACTTTGCATCAGAAAGTCTACTTTAAGATATTGCTCTCTCACAAATTTCAAGTCCAAGAAATTCAACTTTTAAGTTCATAGGACCTTTACAAAAACTCTGAAGTTTTAGAAGTTTTGCATATAGAATTTAGTAGATTTTTAGAACTGCTGTGCTTTAGAATTTCTGTATTTAAGAATTGTAAAATTTAAGCAATTTGAAAACATTTTGGGGGGTCCACGCTCCATACAAAAAATATTTGTTTTGTATGGAAATTGTCCAGGAGAGGGGGGGGGGGGAGGGGGAGGTCTGAGATCTCAAAAAAGTCTCCACGTGGTTTATGGATGATTCCCTAGCTATTTGTGAAAAAGTTTCAGCTGTCGCAAGAATTTTAAAATTTTTGATCATTTTATTTTAACTCCCCAAGGTTTCTCACGCGGCCATAGAAAAACTCTAAATTCAACGAAATGAGATTTAAAACCTAATGGTTCGTGTCCCTGCAACGTTAAACCTATGTGTTGGTGGGTGTCTTAACTAAACGTCAGAAGGTCTGGCTTTAGGAATTGCCCTTTTAGAAATGTTCAAGTCTTGGACAACAAAGACGACTTAAATCCACGACCACCGACCACAACGAATCGGCTTAACCAAAACATTTGAAGAAAGAACCGTAAATAAGCCGCTCAGCTCAACCCGAAACGTACCTGCTGTGCCTGCGTTAGCCGCAACAATTGCTCCTGTTGCGCCGCCGACAGCAGATTCGCGTGGTTCGACAGGTTCCAGTTGTTGGTGAGGGCCTGGCCGGAATGAGAAAAAAGAAAATGCGTTTTGTTAGAAAGAGTTTAAGAGTTTGCGAGAATTTGGGACGCTACCTGAACCGCCGCGGAGATGTTTGGCATTTGAGCGTTGTTTTTCTGGAGGTTCTGCTGTTGCTGCTGCTGCAGCGCCTGGTACATGTTGTTGGCGGGCTTCCGCACGGCGGCCTGCTGCTTGGCGGCCATCGTGTTCATCATGTTGGTGGGCTGCTTGGGCGGGGGTTGGGCCGGCTGGCGCGTCCAGTGGACGGTGTTGTTGGACTTGGGCCCGGACAGGAGCTGCGAGTCCACGACCTTGCTGGGCCAGTAGTCTTCGAACTCGGTGCCCGGCGGGAAGTAGCCCTTGATGTCGGTGAGGCTGATGACGGCCACGGAATCGCTGGCGAACAGTTCATTGCGGATGCCTTGGACCTTGCAGCAGAACTTGAGATAGGACAGGTCCCAGCCGGAAAGGTAGTCGGCTTTGAGCTTAAGATTATCAGTCTCTCCCTCGAAGTAGAACAGCGGCACCATCTTCTGGTTGTCCCGGACGGTGTAAGGAACTACGGACTCTTTGTTGATGCGGATGAAGCCACACTTGTCGTTGGGCGTGCTGCAGCCCATCAGGAGCTTCTTGTAGCAAACGTCCAGGAACTGGTAGAACTTGTACGCGTCCGAAAGCCGCACGACCAGGTCCTTGAGCGTGAACATTTCGCGGCCAAACTGGAAGTCGCAGTGCTTCGTGTTGATCTCGTTGAACAGTTTGCTCTCGGCCTCGGTGATGTAGTACGACCGGACGCAGGTGCAGCTGTAGATGTCCTGATGCAGGTAGTTTAGATACTTGTTGAGCAGCTTCATCTCGACCATCCGAACGGCACAGTACCGTTCCGACTGCCGGAAAATGTACGGAATGTGAATTTTGCCTGGGAACGTTTCCCAGCCAAAGTGGCCTTTCTGGCTTTCCTCGTCGCAGGCCTTCTTTTCGCCGTTGGCCGCCGTGTCATCGCCACCGGTCTTGGCGCCGTTGGCCGTGACCGGTGCGATCGTGGTCGCCCCGATCGCCGCCGGAACCGCCGTCTGGCCGGGCTTGCGGGTAAGGTAGTTTAGGATGTTTGTTTGACCGGCCGGACCGTTGGCGGCCGCCGCTACTCCTGACGCCAGCTGCTGACCCCCGACGCCAGGCCGGGCCACCTGCTGCTGCTGCTGGAGCGCGGCCTTGGCCGTCTGCTGCTTGTGCGCCTCCATCATCTTGGCCGCCAGCTCATTGATCTCGGCCTCATCGTGCCGTTCCTGTTTCACCTGTGCCACCGGAATCGACATCTTGCTACCTCTATCTTTCTCTCACACACTACAAATTGAAATTCTCACTTGTTTTTCTTGTTTCAAACAATTTTAATCCACTAAATTTCACTCTCGTTATCCAAAATCTTCATCTTCCGGAACCACTTTCCATCTTCACGTTACTTAATCCTGTAGCTGTGGTTAGTGCTGTTGTTGTTGACCAGGTTCTTCTCCATGTGTCAAGACGATTGGCCAACCATGGTTCGTCCAAAACTTCCTCCTCGCGCGAGGAACCGTGTAGAAATCCAAGACGGCCTTGCCTTGCTTCGCTACCGCCGTAATAAACCAGCACCTCCGCGGTAGTCTCGCACTCTTCAACCACAATCACTTTTTTTGGCTTTATTTACGGTAGAAATAAATATTTATTGACCCAAAATACGCACAGTTATTTATCACTCTCCCGCGCGTGTATGCGTGTGTACGTGTGGGTTTATTGACCCCCTCCACTGGTGCCAATGTGTGCACAAATAATTACCCCCCACCACACACTTGACCCTTCACTTCCCCTCCGTTTACCCCACCACTCACTGTATCCAAATTTCCCCGCGCGTTGATCCGGAAATGCTAATTAAAACGCACGCGAACCGTAGCAGGCTGCAAGCTTCAAACCGGAAGTGCACACCTAAATCCCGCGCGATTCCGAGCAAGCAAGCAAAAAAAAAAACAGAACCGTGTCCGTTCCGGTCGCGCGTAATGTTCCAAGAGCGGCGTGGCGTCTGCGGTGTGTCTGTGCCCGTGCACTTCAGTATTTTGTATGAGCCGACCAACACGAACGAGCCACTCCGAAACCCCCCCGAGTCGGAGCGGAGTAGTCTCGCAAGGTCCTGCGAAAATTCTTGTACATACACGCACACACACACACACACAGATGACGACGTCGTCACCGCCTGCTGCTTCGACGGCGCCCTCATTTTTCTTCGCACGCTTTTGCTGCCTTGGTGTGCTGTTGCTATGGCAGTGTGCGAGAGAGACAGAAAAAGAGTGTGTGTGTGCGATTGTCTGTGTGCGCTGTGTGTGTGTGTGTAGTTGAACCAATCGGTGTGTTCGCTTTTGTTGAATTATGTATTACTCATTTCGTGGAAAAGAAGGAGAAAAAGAAGAAGAGTGATAGGAATAAAAAGCACCGCAATCACTCAAAAACATTTCAAATGTGCGGTCCATGCCAAAATGCAACATTCTGCTTTGCACGGCTAAGTTTAAAAACACGCACCAAGCAAATGTGTTCATCGCTTGTGCAAATGTGTTCATCGCAACTGCAAATGTGTTCATCGGTAGGTAGAGTCACTTCGGCACCCGAATGGACCCGAACAACACATTTGCCCAAGCGATGAACACATTTGCACAAGCGATGAACACATTTGCAGTTGCGATGAACACATTTGCATTTGCGATGAACACATATATACACAGACAATTCTCTCTTAAATGAATTCACGTGTGGGGTAAAATGGGACAGTTAAAGATATGTGCAAGGAAAACAATCATAATTTTGTTAAAATTTAGAACTGATTGCGGTACTGATTGCCTAAAAAAGTTGTCAGCCGTGAAAAGTAAGAAACACTAATAGTGCGATTTGCCAAAAATGTAGATGGATTTGCAAACTACTATTTCACCTCGGCTATAAATTCATCAGTGGATGAATTTCACCACGGCAAAATTCACTTTTGTTGGTCATTTTGAAACCTAAATTTTTCAACATTAAATGTAAATGTATGTAAAAAAAAGTTTTGATAAACATTACGGCACGAATATACAATAAAATTTTTATACAATAAAATTTTTATGCAAAACTCCATGTTGCACTTTTAATTTCTCGATACCCTTCCGGCACGTGTCGGTCTGTGGGGAAGAGGAGGAAACGAATCATTACTTGAACGTCGTTGTCCCAGGGGATTGAAACTCGTCTGAAAAACCAGTATCATTTTCTCCTTCAAGACGGTGGCGCCGCGTGGTGGTAGCTGCCCTGTGAATGGCTAATCCAAGGAACCAAAAGGTGGTGACAGAAATATCTGTGCTGCAAAAAACTCATTATTTTTATCAAATTTGTTTTGGCAAAACCATATGTTTTTTTAATGAAAGTGCCAAAAATATTAGTAATTACCTTTTGCCTCTTGGTGGCGCTTTGTATTAGTATGTGAGTGGTCGATGTTTGCGGACGTGCACGCAGAACACAGAACAGTAAGAACTAGCGGAAATGCCTCATTTCTTCTGATAAATGTCGCCATATTCAAATTGCTTGAAGATTCAAACCCGTGGTTGACCGCTTGGTAAGGTATTTGAAAAGGCCATTCCAATCAGCCTAAAACATCAAAGATCTGACAACCCTATCAAAAGTTATTATCGAGAAATTAAAAGTGCAACATGGAGTTAAACTTTTTGTCAAGCTGCTGTGAAGTATTCCATGACAGCTGTGAAAGTTTCACTCCATGTTACCGGCTCACATCTCTCTTTTTAATTTCTCGATTAAATGATGTCCAGGTCCAGGGGCGCCGACTCTGGGGGGGCACGGTACTTTTTGTCCCCCCTGAAATTTGGCTGAGGGGGCAGCGCATACATACAGAGGCATCGGTATATGATTTGAGAGATGTCGTCAACATAAATTTTACGGATTTGCTCATAAGATTTGTATCTGTGCATGTTGTTTCAAAAACAAAACCAATGTACTTTTTCCATAGCACCTTATCTACAATCACCAAGTTTTCAAACGCAACATTCTGCGATTTGCCATTGTAGATCAGGATTTAGCGAATATAAACTGAAACACTTTTCAAAATGGTCATTTGATGACTGCTTTACATTTACAAAAATGCTGAGGAATTCAATATTTTTTTTAGTAATTTTAGAAAGGATTTGAAAAGATTTCAAATACATTTGTTAACCGTTCTATACCAATTTTAGCTGAAAAATACAATTGTTTCAAAAAGTAAATTTTTGGAAACTAGAACACCGATTTACTGAGAAGCTGACAAATTAAAACATAATCTGAGACAATTCCACATTATAATCATAAAACACAAGTGTATTGCTTTCTGCAATTCATGATCGATTTAAAAAAATAAAAAGGCTATAGAAATTTTAACTGCATCCTCAAAAAATATATCAAAAAATCAGGGAGTAGAAAATAATACTTAAAAATGGAATATTAAATTCTTAAATTCTTAAATCCCTAAATTCTTAAATCTTTATATTCTTAAATTATTAAATCCTTAAATTCTTAAATTCTTAAATTCTTAAATTCTTAAATTCTTAAATTCTTAAATTCTTAAATTCTTAAATTCTTAAATTCTTAAATTCTTAAATTCTTAAATTCTTAAATTCTTAAATTCTTAAATTCTTAAATTCTTAAATTCTTAAATTCTTAAATTCTTAAATTCTTAAATTCTTAAATTCTTAAATTCTTAAATTCTTAAATTCTTAAATTCTTAAATTCTTAAATTCTTAAATTCTTAAATTCTTAAATTCTTAAATTCTTAAATTCTTAAATTCTTAAATTCTTAAATTTTTTAATTCATAAATTCTCTTCTTTTGAAATTTTCGATTTTTTTTAAACATTGAATTTTATTGTTATTTCTAAATTTCTGATTGTTTAAATTTCTGCTTTTGATTTCTTAACATTTTCAAGTCATGAGTTTTTGTAACCCTAGATTTTTTTTTCTTTTTTTTTTCTCTTTTTATGCGATGCGTTACGTTTTTTTAATTTGTAAATTTCTCTGGAACGACGCAACATTTTTGCAATCTTTTAAAAGCAATTTGTAGGTTGAAGATTCAGATCTAAAAAACGCCTTTGAAGCTTTCAAAAATAAAGAGAGGTTTCTCTGTATTTTTTTTTTTATTTTGGAATATTGAATTTGGTGTATCTGTTTTTTTCTAAATTGCAGATTTGAAAAATGGATATTTTTTTAAATGTGTATTTGTATTCTCAAATTTCTGAAGTTCTAAATTTTTGCATTTAACTTTTGTTTTTATTTTTAGAATATTTGTATTGTTGAATTTCTAAATATCTGATTATTTTTATTATTGACTGTTACTTCTAGAAAATAACTACGAATATGACAATGAGAATGAATTCGCCTTCCAAACATATGAAAAATTCCCTCCAATTAACATTCTCAATCACGTTTTAATAAATTATATATTTCTTAAAAAATGGATTCCGGATGAAAAAAATCCGTATCACATCGTAATATTTTTTTTTAATTCGTGATATACAAGAAACATAAACATCTAATCGCCACTCTTACCTATTGATTTCGGAAAACAACCGTGCCCCCCCAACATTTTGGACTAGTCGGCGCCCCTGTCCAGGTCCATCATGTGACCCAAAGTATGGAAAATAAAAAAAAAAATGTTTTTTTTAAGAAGAGCATAAAACATCGGAGATCTGACAACCCTATCAAAAGTTATTAGCAATTATGTATTATTTTTCGAGAAATTAAAAAGAGAGATGTAAGCCGGTAACATGGAGTGAAACTTTCGCAGCTGTCATGGAAAACTTCACAGCGGTATAACAGAAAGTTTAACTCCATGTTGCACTTTTAATTTCTCGATACACTTTTTGGACGCTGGATCTCAGACACACAACCCCCGGTGGTTGGTCACTTTTTCGTTTGACACTTTTTTAGTTTGTACCCCGTTGGTTGGTCAAAGTCAAACTAAAAAGTGACGAACTGTCACTATCAAAACAAACGTTTGGTCGTGTGCGTGAACTTCGTGTAAAAGGGGTGTAAAACTAAAAAGTGAACCTGTTCGTTTGACAGCAGTTGGTGTCAAACCATCGGGGTTTGAGTGTATTTCGATAAAAATTATGTCCGGGTCCATCATTATAGCTGAAAAAGTTTCACTCCATGTTACCGGCTTACGTCTTTCTTTTAAATTTGGTTTTGAAGTTTAAAACTAGTTTAGGAATGGTGTTCTTTTTTTTGACATGTAGCTTCACAAAGTTTTTCGCAGCAACACAAAAACTTAAAATCGCACCTCCACATACTATTTTTTCAGTTCAACTACAATAACGTATGAAAAAGTGCGATTTTTAGTTAAATAGTCAGTGAACGCTCCCTTTCTGCGAATGAATTATGTACCGACATTATACCGGCTCACATCCCAACAATACCGCTTGAGTGGGTTGTACCCACTCTAACAACTGCAAAACAGAAATGCCGGTAGGGCAAACATCGTGCACTTTCGCAGCGTCGGGCGCCATTGCAAAACTAGAAGCTTACGAGGGAAGGTGAGTATTTGCCGGCGGGAGTGAAATCGCTCAAAGATAATGGTGACAAACGAAACGAAACCAAAAGTGTAGACTGTTGCCTTCCGAACTTCTAAATTTGACTTTCTAGACTCGTGAATCAAATTCTGAGCTTAATTATCATCGAAAAAATATCACTTTATTTTCTCGGTTCAGGCTGAACTTATTTTGACCACTTTTTGTACTCATTCGATCTCATCTTTGGGTCCCATAAATTCTTATTGAAAGTTAAGAAGAAAGTATTTTAAAAGTTGTGCTGAAAAACAATGTTCGCTTATGTCCGAAAGGTTGTAAAAACGTGTTTTTTTTTTTTTTTTGTAAGGAAATCCGGCAATGGGACCGCGCTCCAGCAAACGATCAAACGACCTCAAGGACGATCACAAACGCGCCCGCCCCGCGCACCTACAATGTTCGATTCGCGACAGCCACTCGCCATTAGCACCACATCATCGGCGAACAAGGAGGCAGCGCATGCAGCAGTCGGGTCAGTGCAGTAATTAAACAAAGGCTTCTTCTCCTTCAAGTACGTCATCGGCTCTTCGAAATCTTCTTTTCTTTTCCTTCTCCAACAAATCTCGAGAGCTGTTTCAAAACCAATACCAGTCAGTTAGTTTTTGGAAGACGTCTATTGGAAAGAAATGTTTATTTTGACTCTCAAATATCAAACCAACTTTAGTTCAAATTATCGCTGGATTGGCATGGAACTTCCAAAATGCACCAGACGTGTCCTCTGCGAGGCAAGAAACAAACGAATGAGAGAGAGAGAGAGAGGGAGCGCGCGCGAGGGAGCGTCGTCGTCGTCGTCATGCCATCCGAAAAATGCGATTGCGAGAAACGACGACGACGTCGGCTGAGGCTCCTCGGCGTGCAAGACGAGACTACACTTTAATTAAGCTACACACATATCTCATAAATTATTCATACCATCTTTTTTGCCTTTTTCTTTGTACGCGAGCGGAGATTTTTTTTTCTTTTTTGCTGCTGTTGGGAGCAGCATGAGAGGAGAAACAACGGCGCTGTGGGATTTCGGCGGTTTTTCAACGATTTACGCTTGAATGAGCGGGCCTTGCTTGCCGAATTATTCGAAGCCTCGCTTGGTGAGGCATTTGCAAGCAGCAAGCCTAAGAAGAAGTTGCCCATATAATACCTGGCCTGCTTGGACCGGGTTTACACGAAGTTCGGCATGCCAAAAACTGGTTCTTGTGGTTTGGTTTGGTTGGGTTTATGGTTGGTGGAGACCACTTTTCTCTACTGTCGTATGTGGAAGTAATATTGCGATCTGGAGATAATCGACCTTTATGACACAAAAATGTGAAGA
This sequence comes from Culex quinquefasciatus, assembly GCF_015732765.1. Classification (NCBI taxonomy): domain Eukaryota; kingdom Metazoa; phylum Arthropoda; class Insecta; order Diptera; family Culicidae; genus Culex; species Culex quinquefasciatus. The sequence continues at coordinate 94,900,885 of NC_051862.1, read as the reverse complement.
TATTTCGAACCATGGTTTATAGATTTGTGTGGGTTTGCCTTCCTGACTGAGAAAAGGCTATACAATCACTCGAAAATCGAATGTGTGTAGAGACGATGTTCCACTCGATAATCTTAGAACTGGCTGAATCGATTTCGGCTGGGTTAGCCTTATACGATCCGTTTTGGGGTCCACTTAGACTTTATTAAAAATGATGAAGTTTTGTGATGTATTTTAAAAGTTATGCAATGAACACGATTTTTGTAGATACAAAAAAAAAGAAAATAGGAAATTACAAAAGTTCTGGCTGATGATCTTTCACCGCAGTGCCAATAGGTGGCAACAGACAGCTCATTTGTCTAAGCTTTTATGTCAGCAAAGTATTGCAAACTTTGCACCAAATTCTCCGTCTGTGCAAATAATAACTGCACACAAAATATTTGCATACTGAAAATCACTCGCTAGTTTGAAACTGATCTAAACTGGTCGAAAGCATCAAAGCTCAGTCGAAATACGCACAACTCTAGGCGAGCAGCTTTAATTTTTGGTTATCTTATGCTGATCAATAATTGTAACAAAACTTCGTGACAGAAGAAATAGCAACAGATAAACACGATCTACGCGATGGAAGATTGTAGGTGCCCAAATGGTTTGTCACCAGTTCTGGAGCAACATTTGAAAACGACGCATAAGCATTTTGACCGAGGGGCGTGACATTTCACATTTAATATATTAAGGAATAAAATTTCTCGCGCCATTTGATATTTGACAGCACCACACCTGCTTTGAAAACATTGATTTGCCTCGTGTCACTTTCGCTGGCAGAACTGTCAAGTTTGTTTTGATTTAGTTTTAGAAAGAAAAAAGACACGAGTTTAATTAGGAATTTTTATGAAAACTTGCGATTCGAGGACGGTGCCACAATTCTTTTGCTTGGAAACGCATCTAGTGGAGCATTGCGGAGGCGAATGCATCGGCAGTATGCCAGACGATTTGGAGTTCGACGAGCTGAACGACTGGGAAGAGTGCACGAGGATTTGGACCGGTTGAAACAAAGGGAAGCGAGGTTGTAGCTGGATCTGAACGTGTTGATGATGCCGAACATGCCAGAAACTCAGCGGCCACAGCATCCGACGTCACATCCGGCGATGCAGCAGCATCATTTGGAGAGTTCGCAGCAGCGGGGAGAAAAGTAAGGAGGGGATTTTGAATGATGGGAGATTGTTGATTAATTTTATGTTTATTGTAGGTGGCTCCTTCATCGGTCTTCCGCCAAACTTCCCGTTGTCATTCGACAACGGGAAGTTTGGCGGAAGTCCGATGAACCGGCTTAGATGCGTATCTGTTCGGCGGACGATTTCCCGGCATAACAAACCAGCCGACGTTGACGATTCCAGTAAACTTTTCTCGGCCGTTTAACATGGTTGCCGCCGTTGCACTGTAACCAGAGGCTGGTTCAGGAGGTTCAGCAAAATCATCAGCAGCAGCCCAAAAACTGCAAAATTACCCGCAGAACCAGAAAAAGGTGCAGCACCACGATGGCAGGCTGTACTGCTCCGGGGAGTACGAAGCGTACGCGATTGATCCATTGTTATAAATAAATACAAGTTATTTAAAATACCTTAGTATATTACAAAGCAATTTCATTCACCATATTTTGGTCATCTTGATGCGATATTCGAGCGGTCGTTGAGTACCTTTAACTACCGGGGCGTTTTCCGGCAGCGCTCGTTGAACAGAAGATCGTCCGGCGCGTTGGCGAGTTTGGGAGTAGACTGATCCTTCCGTCGCAGTCATTCCAGCGTCTACCCACCCACATCGGTTCCTATACCCACCGCAAATCCGCCCCCGTTGGCCAGGGTTTCCTGCTAGAGTCATTTTTCGGCTGACGGTTATCAAGAAAACTTTGGGGCCGCCCGAGAACCATTATGCCAGTTTTCACCCTTTACTGGTGGTGGTGTTGCTGCTGGGGAACATCATCGTTAAAGGTTTGCCGACGGGAAGGCTGTCACTACCACTTTCCGGAAACTCATTTGGTGGCTAATGATCCTGAAACGAGAAAGTATCAATTATGTACACATAAAAATAGGAGCAAACCTGCCGGATTGTGCACACGTTTCACCGAAGTTAGTGATACAATCACCTGCCGCAATCAAACGCTCACCTAGCACAACTCCTGCTGCAGGTGCTGCTGCTGATCCGGATGTCCACCACTGCCAACGCCGTCGCGATTGTTGTAGCAACCACCTCGGCTGTAGTTATTATTGCGACCGATTAGCTGCCCCCGCCACTGCCTCCAAATATTGCAAGAATATAGTGTCTCCGCCGCCGGAATGTCCACCGGAGTGATCTCGCGATGCACCATCACCGGGAGAAAGCATTCCCGTAAGACCGACTTTACGGCGACAAACAAATTGCACCAAACACAACAACAGCAACACTCGCAATGTCAAACTGTCAAATCAATGTGGTGGAAAAAGAGGTGGCGATGTTTTGATCGTAAACAAATGATAATATCTCGTTAATTAATTTCAAAAATCAAATCAAATTATTCGCTCTACAGCATTGCCTTGGCGTTCTCGATTACGAGATTCCTACTCGAAACTAAGTGTCCGAAGGTTTGCTTGTTGAGGCAATTGCAAACCTCTTTTTACACCTTAGCTTCCATCCACCCCGGGATTCGAACTGACGACCTTTGGATTGTTAGTCCAACTGCCTGCCAGCGACTCCACCGAGACAGGACCCAGGGAGACGACTCCTACACCTGGATTGAGCTAACGACCTAACCTTTTTAGGTTAGTCCGGGGCCAACATTTACTTCCCGTCCGACGGAAGGCGTGATCAGACAAATCTCGTCTCGAAAAATGCCACCGGGACCTTCTGGGATCGAACCCAGGCCGACTGGGTGAGAGGCAATCACGCTTACCTCTACACCACGGGTCCCGGCAGTTAATTAATTAAATTATTAAATTATTTACTATTGTCGCGCGTATTTACTTGACAGCTTGAACTATATTGCATTTCCGAGACAACAGGCAACTATTTAACAAAAAGAACCCGTTCTGGTCCTGGACGAGGCAAAGGACCGATTTGAGCATCGATTCGGGAAAACTATCAGCCAGGCATCGATTTCCCGCATACTTCACGGCGCAGGTTTTAGGTAAAGGAGGTTGCCTTATACCACGGAGAGATATCGTCATTTCGTTGGGACTTGCACATGCTCATGTTTGAGGACGAAAATTTCGTGGATAACCTGGGAGTTTTTTTCTTCTTCTACAAAAAGCTTGCACTAAGTAAGAAAGTCGAAGCTTACCCGAGCAGAAATAGCGTTTGGACCATGCATCACCACCTGCATGAAAATCTGGTAAATTATCTTCGACACCTTGGGCTCAAGGTAGTATTTCTGCCCGGCTATGCGCTTTTCTATTCCCCGATCGAGTTTGTTTTTGATTCGTGAAGAAAATGTTGACAAGAGTACATAAGTAAAACGTCAATTCCATCCTCACCAGAGTCGCCTCAGTCCTGCAAAAATTCTCGCACTACGACTACATGACGCTGTTCGCAGAGCGTGATTTTTTCTGTATTTGACAAAGCACTTAGTCTTAAAGCTCTATCTGCGATGTCGATCCAAAAATGTTGGATATTGACGCATTGCCGTGTTGCAACCTACTTCTAGGTACTTGAAGTTCCCGTCCGTGTTTGGGAAGTATGCAACGCAACAAGTCATGTTGCGTGGAAGCGTTGCAACAAAAAGAAAATCAATAAAATCACAGCCGCATAACGTAATGATTCGAAATCCGGACACTTAGTACCATATTATTTTTGTTATAGCTAACAAAATATCATGTAATAAGTTGAAAATGAAGAAATATCATCAGGATGTAGTATTAACAGTTAGTTTTAAGAGAATGCATGCAACATATGTCTTTTCTAACAATTTTTCATCAGAATTTGAAAATTAAAATGACTTGTTGTGCTTCGAATCTCGGACACTGATAAAAGCTGATTCGAAATCCGGACACTTTTTCTTCGAATTCCGGACACTCATTTTTGCTAATGAATCGCACAAATTTGGACTGAAATGTTAGTCAATGACATTCTTTAGGTCCCAAATAAGCTGTCAAATCAATCGATATTTTATATAAAAATTTGCTTGAATTTAAGTAAATCAAAACCATACATTTCTGCTTTGCCTTCCCTGTGCTTCGGACGCCTATGAAATATTTCGCGTGAAATGTTTCGCATTTTTGGTAAACTTATAATTTTATTTTATTTAACTGTTTTGAATTTCAAATCATAAAATAAATGTCACGCATTGTGCAAAACATTGATTGTTCTTGGGTTTTATCGCTAAGTTTAAATACGTACACTAACGATGAATTCGAGTGCATGCAAAAAAACAACAATTCGCAAACAGAACAGGAAAATGATCTTTTTGAAGAGACCTGAGAGAAAAGAGAGTCAAAATGTACATTTCTTTCCAATAGGCGTCTAAAAATTCCAAAAACTAACTAACTGTACTAGAAGTGTAAACGTTTTCCTTGGTACGTGTTTTTAAACTTAGCCGTGCAATGCATAATATTAAAGTTTGTTTGTTTTGTTTTAATTTCCTTGGGAGTAGATTCTTGGGGTTTTATTTGCCCCTTTTCATTTAATTTTCAACAGATTTATGGCATTTGAAAAAAACTAGTAGGATTTTGAAACAATGATGGTATTCTACTAAAATGTTGGATTATCAATTTAATAAATATGTTAACAAAAACATATTTTTAAATCATTTCAATCCAGTTTCGGAATAATGACAAAGAAAGAAAAGTTATAAATTTGGTCCACAACACATGACCAAATTGCAAGATGGCCGCCATATCTGCGAGTTTCAACTCGGTTTCAACGGCACGTTTCGTTTTGGTCGTTTCATGCTAAGCACACATACACACAGCTCGCGTAGACATCGTAGATCATGTTTTTCTTCGAAATTTCATCATTCAACTTCTCAATGCCCTACCCCTCCGCGTCCCTTCCGCTAACATCACCCCCTACGTGTGAACACATTCAACCCACCCCCCAAAAACACAGTCCCGGGGCTTTCCGACCCTCTCTCTCTCCCTCTTCCCCTCTCGCCTCCTTGGCACCGCAAAGCCGCGAAAACCAAGCCAATCAGAGAGAGAGAGAGCGGCGGGAAGCCGTTTAATACCCTGCTCTTTATCATTTACGAGGGCCCTCGACGGCGAGACTACCCCGAAGTTTTACCGTCTCTTGATGATATTTTTGTGTTTTTCACATTTATTTATTTTCCAAATGGGGTTTCTACCACTGTTGTTTACATACACACACAGCTACACCAGGGGCAATATAAAAATAAATACATAAAACGGGAAGACCTACATAACTCGTCTTTGTGTAATAAAAACTGCTTTGAAAGGTTAATTGAAGGACAGCCAGGAAGACTAACCAAGAGAGGAAAAGCAATTTTCTAACTAAGTTACGAACATAATTTGCAATTAACCTAACATTTTGCAACTTAATGACCCTGCTCATTATTGCGTGGTTAAGTTTCTTATCCATATTTATTTTAGCGTTTTCCAATTTTCAAAAATGTATCTTACAAACACAGATACAAACCAATCAAGAAGAACCCCTTCAATCAAAGAGAGATTTGAGACATGTGTTTTGTTGTTTTGCTCTCGTCATCGTGTCGTGTTTCTTGCCCATTTTTGTCTATGTGCATGTGAACAACCTCGTTGTCTTCCCATAGATCACGCTCCGCTTGAGTCGTACTGTACTTTTTTTAACGCAAGAGGTTTGTAACGATGCCAACTTGATACTTAACCGGAGCCTACCCGGCGAGACTAGGGCCCCACCGTTAACTTGACTTTTTTGTTACCAACCAGTGTATTGAGTGGGATTTTTTTTTCGGTTCGGTTGATTGTAATCACTGCCTACTTGTTCACTGTTACTGCTCTTCTTATGTCTTTTGTTTGATTCTCTGTTCAGGCTTACTTGGTGATGATTAATATTCACTGGTTTATTCACGTGGAGGTTTGCAATGTTTCAATGTCCAGACTCGATTATCCGAAGGCATCGGAAAAAATCACTTTGGATAATTGAATCACGGAAAAAAATGTAGTCGAGCACAAAAAAGACCCCAACGCTATTCCAAAGTGATTTAGAGTGTTAAATCTAAAATGGCGGTGATGTAATATTGAAAAAAATGCTTTTTTAATTGAATAAGGCTTTCTAGTCAGAAATTTACCAACACATTCAAAGTATGTTTACATGGCAGCTGGGGGTCTGTTTGCATCAGATTTGCTATCTTTTTCTAGCAAAAGCTTTTTTGTCATGCAACTAGCTGTTTTTTTTTTTTATCGATTACCCGATATGTCAGCCAACATTTTTCGCGGGGCTGTGACAGCTCGAGCTCGATCATTGTTTGCATCAGGACACTGACGAGAAGTGCGTCATTTTTGAGTTAAATTCGAGGGGGGCGTCACTCCGCGATAACATACTAAAACGTACAATAACGAGCTCGAAAAGCATCAGCGCTACTCATCGTGCTGAGTTATCGCAAGTTAACGCGCGTTAAAGCGAGTTAAAGCGACCAGCGTCTGCTCGACTTTTGTGCCAGGGAAATATATCTTGCAACATTGCCGTCGAGCAGTTTTTGGTCATGTTTGGCAACTCGGTCGCCTTGATCGCCTTGATACAACATTTATTTCAAATTGATAATTGATTTTGTCATAATTTTAATTTTTTTTTATCGTGGTACTTTAGTTATTATTTCGTTCAAATTAAACTAAAAGGCATATTTTGGGGTTTAAATTTGTTTAATCCTTTAAGATTTGCATTCATACACAAAAATAAGAGTGATTATTCTACTAGACTGAAATTACAATGCCTGAAGTACTCTTTACCTTTGAAAATGTGCAAGTTAATAGCAATTAAATCGATTTCCTCTACATTTCTCAAATAGGTTTGTTCGTCAGTTCGCTTAACTTTATATGATTGCAAATGTTCGTTGAACAAAACAAAACTAAGAAGAAACCCAAGGTGTCTACTGCCAGATTTCGAAAAATAAACAAAGTGCAGAGACGTTTTTGAAATTATGTTCTTTTTCACATGTTACACTTGCTGCATGTCCAGGACTCTTTTAAGAATGATACTTCCGAGTGAATTCCAAGAAATTTTCGATCCCCGGTCCCAGATTTTCCCGGTTGAATCGGATTTTTGCTTTAAATTGGTTCTCCGGCTGCTCATCCCGCCATCCGATTCAAGAGCTCCTTCGACTCCTTCAGCATTGTAGACACACATTATATGTCCGGAAATCTGCCCGAGATAAACAGCACCACTCGCGTGACCACTTAAATCGAATTTTGTATTAAATTTACACCAAAATATTATTTTCGCCATTTACTTATTTTGATGTAAACAATCAGAAGACACCAATACAACTTCATGCAAAGCTTTGTTGATGGTGGGCTCTTCACAAATACTAATGCACATTCCCTATCCAATGCATTGTTTATGATGGGCTCTTCACACATACTAATGCGTGGGCTCTTCGGGGTTTTGGTGACTGTCAAACGTTCTAGACATTTACAGTGGTGCCAGAGGGTTGGACAAACACTAAAACGCGTTTTTCTCGGATTACTTGATTTTGCATAATAGCCGAATTTTCAATTATGGGCAGTGTAACGCTCCATACATTTTTTTAAAATTTGTATGGAAATTTTGTGACGAGGGGGGGGGGGGGTCTAAAAATCTGATTTTCTGCGTTACGTAATAAAAGAACGCTCCCTGTGCACGGCTTACTTCTGGTGCTGCAGAATGTAGCGGCCGAATGTGGCGCTGCGGCCGGATGTGGTGCTGCGGCCGGATGTGGCGCTGCGGTCGGATGTGGCGCTGCGGCCGGAAGAGGCGCTGCGGCCGGATGTGGCGCTGCGGCCGGATGAGGCGCTGCGGCCGGATGTGGCGCTGCGGCCGGATGTGGCGCTGCGGCCGGGTGTTGCACTGCGGCCGGATGTGCGCCTGATGCCGGTTGTGCCGCTGCTGGATGTTCACAACAAGAAATTGCTGGAATCTCCTGAAGGTGGGAATAAAATATTAAAATTATGTTGAACAAATCCAGATCTTTGATAAATGACCTGCTGTGTGTTGAGGCACTTCGTTCGATCGGCAAGAAACGGTGGCTGAAGAAGTTCCTCCACCTCCTTCCTCTAGATGATTTTCAATGTTTCCAAGCGGTAGCCTGTTGGCGTCCGCGCACATTTTGGTTTATTTGTTTACTTTTTGGCTGATACATGGAAACACGTGCACGCGAAAAATTATCCAGTGATAAGTATGTTTATCAAAGCAATAATTAAGTTTGTCGTTTCGATAATTAAAGGTTATCAAAATGATGAATTATTGTAATCAAAATGATAATTATAGTTTATTAATGTCAATAATTTTATTTATCAATTTGATGATGCCGAATTCTTCTGCGTGCTGTCTCTCCTCGTATTCTCCTTTTCACGTTCTCTATCATGAACGTCCGGATGACCAATGTCCTTCAGCGTTCGCACCGCTTTTGCCATGGCCACCCCAGCTCTCCTTTCATCCAGGCTTCTCGAAAAGCTGCGCAACAACGGCTTTGTGAACTGTGACGTTTATCACGTTGCTGGACTATTATATCCACGGTCTCAGCGGAGCGGAATTTTGTCGAGAAGGCTCGGTTTCTGCACGATGTGTATCGGTTTATACGTCAATCTGCAGTTTCCTCCGGACAATGTGATCTCCACAAATCGACTAGTGTCATCTAAGACTGCCCAGGTAGCTTTCACCACCGCCTTGCCGGCGGTGCTGATAAGCACCTCCCGTTCTACGTAGCTGGAAACCTTTTGCCAGAGGTCAGAAACAATGCTTTTGGTGTTATTTCCTTGGATGACGATTTGTTTTTTGTCGAACTTTTGACGCTGGTTTTTAAATTCTCTTCCATACAAAGTGCAACTGATGTTGTAAGCCGCCTGGAATAAAATAAAAAGAATAAATATGGATGTAGATGTGTAGTTCACATCCATGTTACGGAAGCGGTGGGGTTTTGGGGGTCTAGATAGTTTTTAAAACAAGGGTAGTAATAGGCATCAAGTCACCTTGGTTCGTCGTCCTTGAAGCGCCGGCTGATGCGAGCGCTGCGTGACCGGCAACGGCGGGACTCAGCTTCAGACTCAGACTCAGACAATGACGGCGCCGGCTGATGCGAGCGCTGCGTGACCGGCAACGGCGGGAGGCCTGGTGACCTGCTCCGGGGGGACTCAGCTTCAGACTCAGACGATAACGGCGACGGCAGACGCGAGCGCTGCCTGACCGGCGACAGGTACTCTCGCCGTCGCCGTCGGTGACATGCGCCGGGGGGACTCAGCCGACGATGACGGCGACGGCAGACGTGAGCGCTGCCTGACCGGCGACGGCGAGAATACTGGTGACCTGCTCCGGGGGGACTCAGCCGACGATGACGGCGACGGCAGACGTGAGCGCTGCCTGACCGGCGACGGCGAGAGTACTGGCGACATGCGCCGGGGGGACTCAGCCGACAATGACGGCGACGGCAGACGTGAGCGCTGCCTGACCGGCGACGGCGAGAATACTGGTCACCTGCTCCGGGGGGACTCAGCCGACGATGACGGCGACGGCAGACGTGAGCGCTGCCTGACCGGCGACGGCGAGAATACTGGCGACATGCGCCGGGGGGACTCAGCCGACAATGACGGCGACGGCAGACGTGAGCGCTGCCTGACCGGCGACGGCGAGAATACTGGTGACCTGCTCCGGGGGGACTCAGCCGACGATGACGGCAACGGCAGATGTGAGCGCTGCCTGACCGACGACGGCGATTTGTCCAGTTCTTTCCAGGTTTTATTTTGGAGCTGTGAAAAATAACAATTACTATTTTTAGCTAGTTATTTAAATATCGCTTTCCCTTCTCTTGCGCTCTTGAAGAACTGTTGAGAGTGAGAGGGGGGAGTTACCTGCTCTTGCAACGGAATGACGGAATGAAGCCAGGACTCCTGCAGCGGCGGATTGATAGGACTCTGTACGAGCATAATGACGGATACCACCCGATTGGAAGGACCTTGCCCGGACTCCTGCTGGTCGTTGTCGGTCATCGTGGTTGTATTGGCGTGCTGCAGAACCTGGCCTGCGTGACTCCGCACAGCAAGCGCCTCGTTGGCGGAATTGCACACGGCTTGCTTTGGCGATGGATTGACCTGTGGGCGCTTGGTCGCTTGCTGGTTTTCGTTGTGCGGTTTGAGAGCCTGATCGATGAGAGATGGGAAAAATTTAGCGAATCGTTCATATGAACCGGCTCCAGCAAAAGAACGAATGAGCGACCGCTCAGGGACAATGTCCATTAAAGTGACAATAGAGTGTTACCAGGATTAACAAGGGGGAGGACGGGAAGGAAATGGTGGTTTTGAAGGTTACCTGATGACGCTGATTTGTGGCCTTCGTGGTTGTAGTATTGGCGGGCTGCAGAACCGAACTCCGCACGGTTTGGTGAATGACGTTCTTCGGCGATGGATTGCCCTGTGGGCGCGTCTGGCTGATATGCTTCACCGCTAGCTGCGAGTACATTTTTTTTGTTCGATGCCACTATCCACTGCGACCAGTAGGTTGATCTATTGCGGACTTGCGATTCTATTTATAGAATCACAAAGGCTTCATCTGTTATTAGGCAAATGGGACACGCACACACGCTATTGTTGAGCAAGTGTGTCGAGCGATCCAAAGCCGTAACTTTGCCGCCGAAGAGGTTTGAATGTTTTTTTTCCTTCCTCTTTGGCTCAGCCTTTTCCACTCTGTACTGTCCAAATGTATCGCTAGAACCGAAGTGCACATTTACGTTTTACTTATACCCAGTCCCCCACTTTAAACTCTGGTTTCTGAAAACTCGTCCCTTTCAAAGCACATTTTTGCGATCGGGCCGTGGAACTCTGCAGACGCAAATATACAGAGAACAGTATGGTCCTTCTACATGTGAAGAGTACAGGGGAAAGGACTTGCCAAGCCATGTGGGTTTGAAACCACGACCTTCCACTCATAAAGCGAAACCTGTAACCATTAGACCACAGGAGCTCGGTAGCTGCGAGTACATGGTCTTGTTTGGGAAGTGATCCTCGAAGACGGTGCCCAGGGGATAGCAGCGTTTGATATCGGTGAGGCTGACGACGGCGATGGTTTGACAGGCGTACAGTTCCCTACGAATGCCATGGGCCTTGCAGCAGAACTTGAGATAGGACAGGTCCCAGCTGGAAAGGTAATCGGCTTTGAGCTTAAGATTATCAGTCTCTCCCCGAAGTAGAACAGGTGACACCATGGTGTAAAAAAACTGTCAATGAATTATTTAGATAAATTAAATTTAATATATTTGAGAATAAAAAATATAAAACTTTGTCGTTTTTACAGCAAAGTGCTATCAGAGTGCTTATGACCGTGATTTGAATCAAATCATTATGTTCTTCATTTTTTTTGTTAAACGTTTAAAAGTTTACGAAATGTCAAGTTTGCTTATCGTTCTTAGCTGGGTGCTGAAAAGACAGAATGCGTAACGTGATTTCCGAATGATCCCCACTGCTCCTCCCTTATACAACTGAACTACAGCTGTAAACATAAACAAAGTAGAAGGCTTTGTTCAAGCTCAAGCGTGACATATTTTTTGCTGTTGTAGTGACTCATTTTGAAACATTTGGGATCTGATGATACATATTAAAGTTTTCGGTGGAAAATTAAGTTCTTCGTGCTTTTTTGTAGACTAAACGATGGGCGGTTAAAAGAGTTCTTCTTTGTTTTAAACGTGATGAAATATTGCGTCAGAAGTGGGGGAATTTCGTGAATCAGAAGAGCAACCGGATGGAAGTTACGAGATTATGTATCTTTGAAGCGCAGTGATAATACAGGAGTAAGATTATTCAATGTTATTTGGCAGGTGCCATTCACAGTTACTGATAATTCGTCTTAAACAATTTGTAAACATAGGTTTTGAGTGGAAATGTTAGCAACAAATTAAGACAATCTCGATTTCATCCCTTTTCTTAAGACTGACTCAAAACTCTCGACGCCCTCGACTTTTTTATTCCTGACAAAATAAATTAAAGATCGATTACAATACTTGCCAATTCATGGCATCATTTTCCAAACAGTAAATTGGTTCCGCTTTGACAGTTCTAAATTGAGGCCGCTTTGCGGACAACTATTCTGCACCCAGGTTCTTAGTGTTTTCACGAACAATTTTCAAGAGTTTTTTTTTTATTAAAAATGTCTTAAAACATGTAAAACACAACAGTTTATAGGACCTTTAAAAAACACTCTAGATTTGTTAATTCAAATGTTTAAATGTTTTCACAAATTTTAGAAAGTCTTTGGAAATGGATAAATATATTTAGTAAGGAATTTCTAAAAGAACAATTCTAGAGTTTTTTTTTAAATGTCCTATCAACATATGAAAGACAATAGTTCAAAAACTCTAGAATTATTGATAATCAAGTTTGAATTGAGGAAACCCCAGAAAACTCTCCCTTTTTAAATCAAACTCACAGAAAAATAAAAATTTCTATTTAACAAAAGCTTCGACCAAATCAAAAAAGCAATTTAATGATTAAAAAGTTGTTAAAATTCCGTACAAATCCGTATTATGCGTAAAATTCCCTACAAAAATTCCGGCCTGTTAAAAATCCGCGAAGAGGTTCGAAAATCCGTATGATAAGGAAAAAATCCGTACAGTTGGTAGCCTTAATCATAGAAGATGATGATGTGACCCAATAATCAATAAATTTTGTTTAATGGTGTGATGTATTATGCATTCTCAAGGCAATCAGTCGGAGTATGCGGATGAGACTATTCCCGGTTATTTGGTGTTGAGTTTAGCATAAATGATTTAATCTTAGACAGCCGGCTGTGAAAAGATAAAACGAAATTAAATGCGAAAACGCGAAACCGCCCGGATCGAAATACACGCACAATCGGGGGGACAACAAAGACGGAAACGGCAACGAAAATTCCGCGTAATGACCGCGACGCACACCGTTCAAATTCTCCAACGCAACTGTCAAACATCCCGAAACCGCCCGGATCGAAATACACACACAATCGGGGGGACAACAAAGACGGAAACGGCAACGAAAATCCTGCGTAATGACCGCGACGCACACCGTTCAAATTCTCCAACGCAACTGTCAAACATCCCGAAACCGCCCGGATCGAAATACACACACAATCGGGGGGACAACAAAGACGGAAACGGCAACGAAAATCCTGCGTAATGACCGTGACGCACACCGTTCAAATTCTCCAACGCAACTGTCAAACATCCCGAAACCGCCCGGATCGAAATACACACACAATCGGGGGGACAACAAAGACGGAAACGGCAACGAAAATCCTGCGCGAGGACCGCGACGCACACCGTTCAAATTCTCCAACGCAACTGTCAAACATCCCGAAACCGCCCGGATCGAAATACACACACAATCGGGGGGACAACAAAGACGGAAACGGCAACGAAAATCCTGCGCGAGGACCGCGACGCACACCGTTCAAATTCTCCAACGCAACTGTCAAACATCCCGAAACCGCCCGGATCGAAATACACACACAATCGGGGAGACAACAAAGACGGAAACGGCAACGAAAATCCTGCGTAACGACCGCGACGCACACCGTTCAAATTCTCCAACGCAACTGTCAAACATCCCGAAACCGCCCGGATCGAAATACACACACAACCGGGGGGACAACAAAGACGGAAACGGCAACGAAAATCCTGCGCGAGGACCGCGACGCACACCGTTCAAATTCTCCAACGCAACTGTCAAACATCCCGAAACCGCCCGGATCGAAATACACACACAATCGGGGGGACAACAAAGACGGAAACGGCAACGAAAATCCTGCGTAATGACCGTGACGCACACCGTTCAAATTCTCCAACGCAACTCACATGGAGTGAAACTTTCGCAGCTTTCATGGTAAACTTCACACAGCAACTGGACATGTAGGTTTAATCCATGGTGCAATAGGGTGTAATATGGTGTTGTATGGAAAAAAATAAAGTTGCCCAAATTTAGTGAGCACAGCTTTTTTTCAGTCCCTTTTGGGGTCCTAAACAAGTCTTCAAAGTTTGGGAACGATTGGTTTAGTCCTCACTTTGCGCAAAGCGATTCAATTGGGTACTAAAGCCCTATGTTTTTATGTACAACGGTAAAAAACACGATTAAAAACCATTTCTGATCACTTTTTTTCATTTTAATGCCAATTTTTTTTTTGACAAGACAACATTTTTTCGATGGATCAACTATGGTCCCCTTGGAACGAGCTGTCAAGTAGAACCTTTTCTGTCAAGAAGGACCGCGAGATTATTTTTTAAAAATTGATTTTAAAATCCATTTTAAACTCTTTGTGGTCGTACAAAGGGTCATTGTACTCAGAAAAATAAGCTTTATCGCTGTAACAAATAATATCAGCAATCTAAGCTTCATTTTAGGACCCAATTGTCAATATAAATTTGCATGGAAAAAACCTTTTTTTTATTTTGATTTTTATTAAATACACGTTTCACGCTGTACTTAAACCGGTTTTATAATTGGATGCTCTGGAAATGCTCTTCAATTTTCCCGAAGAGAGTATGGTGCTAGCTTGCCCCTAACAAAAGATGCAGTGTGTTCAAACCTCGTCTAAAACGTGTTTTTGCTCGAGTTTTGAGGACACTATATCTTCTTTCAGGAGCAAGTTAGTACCGTACTCTCTTCGGCAAAGTTGTAGAGTGCATTCCAGAGCATCCGAATATGAGTCCAGTTTTGATATAGCATAAAACCCTGATTTGATAAATATCAAAATCCAAAATAATGGGTTTCTCCATACAAATTGAGTGAGTTCCCAAACTTTAAGGAGTTGTTTAGAACCCCCAAAAGGAACTGAAAAAGCGCTGTGCTGGCAAATCGGTTTGGATATCACACCCTATGGGTTAAAATTGTGTTGATGTTATAAAATGTAAAATTCATTATTGAAAAATAAATAGAATAAAAAAACAAATTTGAAGATGGATAAAATCTAAACTTGTTTCAAAAATAAAATAACAAAAGGTTGAAAATCGTTAACAAAGTAAAAAAAAATCAAAGCAAAAGTCTCATCTGCCTCTGCGTGCAGTTTGATTGCCTGATGATGCCACAGGGCCAGGGGGTCTGACACGAAGCTCACAACGAAAGATCGCAACACGCGGTGGAACGAACCGCGCTGGCTAGAGGCTGCTTCTGGGCCGCCAAGGTTGCGTTCCACTGCCAGAGAGTGAGTCACGGAGAGGGAGCTCAAAAACAGAGCAAGAGAAAGGAATCGGTGGGGTGGAGGGTGGACTCCCATCTCTGCTCCAACCTCCAACCCTGCCGTGCAGCTTCCCATCCCACACTCCGATTTTGGAGTTTCAGAGTAATCCGTAGACATCCCCATTGTTGCATGTTTCCAAGGATTCAAAGCATAAGCCTTGTAGCTGCGAGAGTTGGCCCGGGATTTGACCCGGGAATTTTAGAAAACTAGTGGCCACTTTCTGAGCAGAGTCCCCGGTTTGGTACTTTTCCAAACCGGTCCCCAGTCGCGGCCAACAAACGACACGGACAGACGGAGTATAGTCTCGCATCGAAAGCCAGGCCCCGGCTCAACACAGCAGGCCATTTATATTTATACACACGTGACTGTGTGTCTGTACGTGTGTTTGCATCATGAAATGGATTTTAAGTTTTTGTACTTTTTCGAGCTCTCTTGCCTCCGGCGCCGAATCTGACGACGACGGTGTGTTGTTTTTGTATGATAAACACATGGAATTCATATGTATGTTTGTGTTGTGCTATGATGTATATGTGTAGATGTAGATAGAGCAGTTCGTCAGAGCTAGAGGAGAATTACGAGGTGGATAGCATTTGGTTTTGTGTCTATTCGTTTTGATATGGGTTCCGGTGGAACGGCGCGACCGCGAATCGCCATGGAAAAGTTTAAACTGATTTTCCCTTTCAAAATCAGGTACTATCGAAACGCATTTCGTATTGTATGTACACTAGGATGGCTCGAGATGGTCGATTTTCCAGAACATGTTTTTTTGATTGCTTTTAGGCCCCTAAACAATTCCCAAAAAATCGGGAGCGATTGGTTGCGTCTACACTTTGCGCATTGCATTTCAATTTTGTATGGGAATTATTGTCAATTTTGCACCTAATTCGACGCACAGCCAGAAAATATTCACACCTTAAATATGCACAAATCAGACTGCACACCCCCTCTCTCCCCCCCCCCCCCGCTTGCCTATTGTGGTGAGTGTCTAGGATAAAAGCTGTCATCGATTTGAGGCAAAGCTTTTGGGTGTGTGTCTTAGACAGTTATTTTCTGCTGTAGTTTGAGGTGTGCACATTTGTGAAGAGCTTTCCACAAATAGCTCGATTGTCTAAAAATGGAAAAACCCTCTTTTTTACATTTTGATTTAGAAAAATCTCTAAAACTTTCCCGAAAAATGTATTGTGCTATCTTGCTCCTGTCAAAAGATACAGCGTCCTAAAAACTGGTCTAAAACGTGATTTCCGAGCAAAAAAACACGTTTTAGACCAGTTTTGAGGACGTTGTATGTAAGATAGCACATTGCTTTCTTCGAGAAAGTTTAAAAATTTAGTGGAAAAAATAAATGACAAAACCCAAAATGCAAAAAGGGGTTTTCATACTAATTCCCACCAATCGCAATCGCTCCCAAACTATAGGGGATTGTTTAGAGGCCCAATGGCATCAACAAAACTTTGTTCTGGTTTTATTTGATCATTTTTTAAATTTTCCATATAACGACGAGCCATGAAGGTTATTTAAATTTTTATCATGCTTTTGTTACACTAAAAATATAACGTTTTAGCTGAAATTGTTCAAGTTGTTTGTTCGAGTGGTAAATTTATCAAACCAACTTTTTGTTATTTGCTGTTTGTTGTTATTTGCTGTGAATAAGTTGCAGGTTTTAGAGCACTTAAAAGCTTGAAATTTGGAAATCGATGCACTATATGTGTTCATGCCTGTAAGTTTGATCCACCAGAACAATAAATACCAAAAGTTTTCATTTAGCCTTTTTGACAGGTTGCTAAACAGTGGTTTCTGTTTTTTTACCTATACTTTAAAAAACGTGGGTTTCGTAGATAATCTAGATATTTAGGTACCTAATCTTCAATGCTCTAAAGGCTATTTTTTTTAAATTGATTTTAGAATCCATTTCAGATCATTTGCAGTCGTACAAAGTGTCATAGTACTCACAAAAATAATTTTATCGTTTTGAACAATAATATTAGAAATTTAAGCTTCATTTTAGGACCCAATTATCGAGAACGGATTCGCTAATTCGACTACAGTTCCATTCTTATCGAGAGATTTAAAAAAAATCGAATCATTGACAACCTAAAAAAAAGTTTAGCTACCGTTTTCAGACCACAAAAACTACAGTCTAAATAATAACACCCACACACCATGGCTATTTCCCACCCCCTCCACTAGCCATCCTTCCTTCCCGTTCCATTCCATCCCATTTAGCTGCATGCAACGGTTTTGATACAGGTCCTCCTTTATATATATATAAAACCAAAAGCATTATTATGTACGTTGATTTCACTATCTCGAAAGGTACTTGCAGAAATACTACTATCATCATGTATTTTATACGATGCATCGTAAAAACGGAACTAAAACTGAGCGAGAAGAAAGGGAAGCTGCAGTGCTGCCCCGGGATCAGAGTTTTGCCACCGGCCAGACTGGGAAGAAGTTGGGAGAAGTTGTGGAGTTGTGTTGGAGTATAGTTAGGCGTGAGTGAAACAGCAGCAGCAACAGTCCAACAAGACGGGAAACACGAAACCCGGGACATAACATGCAATGACCGCCAAACAAACCCCGCCAACAACCCAACTGCTACCACCCAAACCCAACCCGAAGGCAACCAACCGGCTCTGACAAGGGGCTAAGTACGGTGTGCCGATCTCATGAAACATTCAGCCATTTTTCGATTATTGACGAGGGCCTTGCTCGGAAGCAGCGAGACTATCGAGGCAAAGATGTTCTCTTCCGTTATTCCGTGAAATTGTGGAAAGAAACAACTAGAGCAATAATTCTATTAATGTAAGGAAAATGTTTTAAACAGCTTCAAACTTATCTAAATAAAAGCTAGAATCGAAATCGCACTTCCCAAACACGGAGTTGAACCTCCATTGCTTCAAGACAATGCGTCATTCAGTGTAATCCAGCCTTCGTTCTGGTTTGGATCAATTCGGTTATGCCCAGGGTTGAGCCGACTAAATGTTGAGGTTAGTATGTTTTCGGAAAAGGTCCCGCTAAATATATGAGTAAATAGCTGAGTTTTTTGTTAATAACAGTACAATGCATTTTTAATTAGAACATTTGCCCCATACAGAGCGGTTTCGTGAATTCGAATTTCACTTCTTCAAATATCCGCTTATTCGAATGCTCGTTAAATCAAACATATTCGAATTAAAAAGCACTCAAACGTCAAAACAATTTGTCAAACCCCACTGATACCCCGATGGTTTGACACCAATTGTTGTCAACCGAACGGGGTCATTTTTTTAGTTGGACACCCTCTTTACACGGAGCTCACACACTACCAAATGTTTGGTATGATAGTAAGTGTGAGTCCCGTGTAAAAAGTGACAGTTCGTCACTTTGACTTTGACCAACCAACGAGGCACAAACTAAAAAAATGTCAAACGAAAAAATGACCAACCACTGGGGGTTGAGTGTCGTTTCAAGATATTGACAGCTGTCAGTCGTTCCAATTAGCGAATTCGCAGTTTCTTTCGAATTAGTGAATTCTTTCTGTACCATTATGTAGAATTCTGGAACAACACGAGAAAAGGACGGATAAGCATTTTGACAGCAGGAACTTTTTGGTAATTTCAAAGGTAACTTTTTCACAAAACTCGAAATGTGAAGCAACAGCCAGCTACCAGTTAATACTTAGTGTTTTGTTAAATACACTCAAAGCCCGATGGTTTGACACCAGCTGTTTTCAAAATAACGGGGTCACTTTTTAGTTTGACACCCCTTTTACATGGAGCTCTCACACACTACCAAATGTTTGTTTTGATAGTGTGCGTGAGCGCCGTGTAAAAAGTGACAGTTCGTCACTTTTTAGTTTGTACCATAAACTAAAACGTTACTTAATCCACCCTTAGGTGGTTAGAGCCTTCCTCACATTTAGAGGGAAATGCTATCCAAAATAGATACAAAAGGGCTGTTCTATCAACTTGATTCATTATTCATACCATGAGGGCCTCGTGGCGCGGTGGTTAGCGGCTTCGGCTGCCGATCCCTAAGTTGCTATGGGGCGGGGGTTCGATTCCCGTCTTATCCTCCTGGGCTTCTATCGGATGGGGAAGTAAAATGTCGGTCCATTTGCGTAAAAGAGGTTTTGGGTGACTCACCCAAAACCTTCGGACGCCTAGAAATGAACAGAAACTTGCAACAGAGCCCACAAAAGACCCGGAGGTCGTTAAAGTGGATTGCTTTGCTTTTACCATGAGATTGAGTATTCAGATCTTCATAATTCAGGGCACTTATGTGCTTATAACTTTTGATAGGGTTGTCAGATCTGCAATCTAATGAACTCGTCGGAAAGGTCTTTTGATTACCTACCCAACGACAGGTTGCATGATAGATCCGGACAACGTTTTTATCGAAATATATGAGATCCGGTCTCTGAAAAGTGCATAAATAACACTTAAGTGGGACCGCAAGACGGATCGAATGAGACCAAAACGGTCCAAATCGGTTCAGCCAATGCCGAGATAATCCAGTGCAATTTTTTATCAACATCCCACCACACACACAGACATTTGCTCAGAATGTGATTCTGAGCCGATAAGTATACATGAAGGTGGGTCTAGGAGGTCAAATTAAGAATTTCGTTTTTTGAGTGATTTCATAGCCTTTCCTCAGTAAGGTGATTTCTAGGCTTAGTGATTTTTCACGCTCGAAAATAGCAAATTTCACGGGGACCTCAATTTCAAAACACCAAATTTCACGCAAATTTCGCGGAACGTGAAAAATTTTATAATAACTCTGAAAATCTTTTGCTTAAATCACATAAACTACTTTTCATGCTTCAATATATATAATTCATCAATAAACAAAAAAAAAACTTCACTAAATTTGAAAAAAAAAATCCTAAATTTCAAAAAAAGTTTCCATCTGGTTTATGGATGGGCTCTATTTATATTTTGGAACAAAATGCGTATTCTCATTTATTCAACTGCTTTTCGAATCGAATACTAATAATTAAGCTAAAAAGTTTTCGCTGATTTGCTTCTGTTTTATCACTTTACATTTTATTAAATTTCATATCAAAGCAAGATTTAACAATCCTTTCCAACCAAAATGAGTAAAATAAATTTTCTGCGATATTTAGCCTATTAAAAAAAGTTTTTAAGGTTTTCATCTCACTTTTCTAAAACTAAATTTAAAATCAATAAGAAAAATACTATAATTTGTAACGGAATCGAAATTTGTATTCGAAATGATAACAGAAATTAAAAAAAGGTGGTATTTTTTAACTTTCACGGGAATCATCCACCCACATAATCAAATATCGTAAAAATTAAACAGGACTCTGAAAAAAGTCAGAAATGTTTTTTAAATGTGATTTCACAGATAAAACACTCAAAGCGTGTTTCTTTAAAATTCTTTTGAAATTATACGATTCAAATAAAATAATAGTAAAATTTCTACTCCAGCGAATGAAAAATTGCTAAAATTAGTAAGTTTCTTAAAAAACTGAAAAATCTAAACAATTCTTCAAATGGTTCATATCAAGCTTTTCAGTTGAAAACTAATAAAATTTACTTAAATAGTCTTAATGATTGAAATATTTCATATGATGTTATTTGAAAAGAAAATTGGAGAAATTGATGAATTTCAAGAATTTCACAAAGTCCGCAAAATTGTTAAAATTCACTACCCCTTCATAGTAGTTGAACAAGGGTATTCACTGGCTTAATTCTACAGCAGTTCCTAAGATTAGTTTTATTCCTATTTGAGTTTGATAGAATATATTGAGATAATCGTTACAGTTTCACACAAACATAAAATTTCACGGGATTTCGCGGAAAAAGCCAAATTTCACGGATTTCACGCTGTCCGCGAAATCGTGAAATTTCACTAACCCTAGTGATTTCCTTTTGGCTTTCCTTTCGGCTCAGAATGGTGGTTTCCTTTTGGTTCAGAATTTGCAAAATAGTTCCAGCATGCTCATGTGCCATATTAAAATGTTGCTCCAGAATTACTCTCTAAACGACAAAGGTTGATACATTTATATTTTTTACTTTCAAAATGAATTTTATGTAAAAAACTAAACTTCGGCAGTACAATTTGAAACTGAACGAACAAGAAAACGTTACTTAATCCACCCTTAATTTGTTGATGCCTTCCTCACATTCAGAGGGTAATGCTATCCAAAATAATTACAAAAGGGCGGACCTTTCAGTGTTCTATCACTTTGATTCATTTTTCATACCATCAGATTGGTTAGTCAGATCTTCATAATTCAGGGCACTTATGTGCTTATAACTTTTGATAGGGTTGTCAGATCTGCAATCTATCGAACTCGTTGCAAAGGTCTTTTGATTACCTATCCATCGACAGGTCGCATGATAGAAACGGACAACGTTTTCATCGAAATATATGAGATCCGGTCTCTAAAAAGTTCATAAATAACACTTAAGTGCCTATAACTTTTGATAGGGTTGTCAGATCTTCAATCTTTTGAACTCGTTGGAAAGGTCTTTCGAATGCCTTTCTAAAAATGCATAACATGGCAAGGTTTCTGACAAAAACCACCCTTCTACAATCTTCCGGACTTCTGATAGAATAGTTTTTTTAGGATAACTTTTGAAGTACTTTACTAAACTTTATAATTTTTAATAGCGACTTATGGAACCCCAAGACGGATCGATTGAGACCAGTACGGTCCAAATCGGTTCAGCCAGTGCCGAGATAAATCCAGTGCAATTTTTTTTGATCAGCATCCCACCACACACACAGACATTTGATTCTGAGTTGATATGTATACATGAAGGTGGGTCTATGAGGTGAAATTAAGAATTTCGTTTTTCGAGTAATTTTATAGCCTTTCCTCAGTAAGGTGAGGAAGGCAAAAATAATACAATTCATGTTAAGACGTTCGAAACGTAAAATTTACTTTTATTCCCAAATTTCCAGAAAGAGTTTGAAAAGTATCGAGCATAGGAAATTCCTCAAAGGTTTTTCGCAAAACTTACTAAGAACTGGTTAGTTGATTTTTGGACGCGCGTGCGTGTAGGCAGTACAGTCCAGACTCGATTATCCGAAGGTTTGCATGGGACATTAGGATAATTGAATCATGAACAAAAAAAAAATAGAATTTCGTATTTGTTTTATTTTCTTATCTTCAACATCAACTTCAAATTTTGCGACCCCACTTTAGTCAAATTTGAATCGTTGATTGCCCTAAAAATTACCAAATGCATGTTCCCACGATGGAACTGCCTTCGAATAAACAAATCCGAATTCGCGGATTGGAACGACTGACAGCTATCAAAAGCACGAAACTACGTGCTCGAGATCGTCAACAGGATTTGTTCTAGGAACGAGAATTTTCAGCGAAGTCATCTTAAGATGTCCCCTACACAACCCTTTTAACAGAATTCAGTTTCATTGAGAAGAACCTGAGAAATGGTAAAATCCGTAAAAAATCACTTTGGCTTCATCCATAAAGTACGTCACGCTAAAATCAGCCAAAATTTACCCCCCCCCCCCTTTGTCACGCGTTCCCTATACTTATAACACGCACTGTCACACTTTCTCAGACCCCCCTCCCCCCTAGAGCGTAACATACTTTATGGATGACGCCTTTGACCCAATCTCACCCCCAAACCCAATGTCACCCCCACTGACGGTAGTTGAACTATAATGCCACTTCGAAAGCTTGTTAGAAAAAAAAACCTGAATTAATAGGAATCAAATGGAACATAAATCTTACCATCTATCTAGCTATCTGACTTAAAAACGATGTAAAGTTTACAAGTTAATATCAAATATGAATGTTAATGTTGAATAACAAACTAAAGTTATGTTCACATTTGAGTGACCCACTTTTCCCTCATGCAAAAGTTAACCTCAAATTCATGCAAATGCCGTCCTCGCAAGAGGCAAAAGTATTGATTATTGGAAATATCCCAGGCTCCAATCACCATCTGTATAGATGCGATCTTTTTTGCCCTGCTGCCTTGTAGATAGGTCCTACGTTCACAATAGTGGGCTCTTGGATTCTGTACGCGCTCTAGTGCGGCTCTTGATACAACACAGAAGGCACGCAGCAGCAGCAGCACATAGCAGCATCATCATTGCTGGATGCTGCTGCTGTTGCAACAGTCAAACGGAATGGTACATGCTACCGCGCTCCTTCCCTCTCCCTAACCTGTATGTACCGAAACTGCTTATGTTCGCTGCGCTCGGTTACTTTTCCGCGGTGAAAAACCGCGTTTGAGCGCGATTTGGAATTTTCCAGCAGCAGTGAACGAGTCACGCGACAGCTCGAGCAACAACGCGTTTTGAAAGAGATTCTGCTGCCTCATGGCCTCCCCCTCCTCCTCCCCCTTCTATTTCGCGTCGCCTACTGTGCCGTGACTCCTTTCACTCCCACGAGTCGCGGCGGCGGCGACCGTCGCTTGGCTTGTGCTTTGCTTGATGTTTGAGCTGTGTGTTTTGAAATTCGTCGTCCCCGAACCCGAGAGCCGAACCGGAGCCGAACAGAGGAGCCCCGACTTTGGGTGCGAGACTATTCCTGTTTTTGAGAGTTTCTATTATACACACCAGCGGCGGCGGCGACGCTTCAACAGGGTGCTTTTAATTGTAGGTGCTTGTGGGGTATGATGGCTTTACTTTGACCCTTTGGTTGGTGGCAAACACACACACACACACTGGGCCATTAATTTAAGTTCATCCACTATCGCGCGCTGGCATCACAGTGTTTCTTAATACTGATAATAAATATATTTTTCAGATGTTGTTGTTTGTGTATCATGCATATTATATTGAAAACGTGAAAACAGTACACAGAAACAGGTTTTTGCTGGCACGTTTATTGCCGTCGTTTCACACATACACACACACATACATAAATACAGATCACGTTTGGCATCAGATTGTGAGGTTTCTGGCTAAATTGAAAACGGTTTATGGCTGCGAACGATGATTGAACGGTTGTGGCTGGTAATAAATCAAATATTGTGAAATTATTCGCTGTGATAAACTATATAAATCTTTGTAAAGCAGAAATACTATTCATGGCCACAATAATATTATTCTACCATCGTTGAAAGTATGAATGATTGAAGAATTGCAGTTCATAGATACAGGCACATGTACAGACCATTAGTAGCATCAACTTTCAAAACAATATTGTATCATCAAAATTCATGTAATTGGGTACTAAAGCCCTATGTCAATTTTTATGTACAACGGTAAAAAACACGATTAAAAACCATTTCTACTCACTTTTTTTCATTTTAATGCAATTTTTTTTTTGACAAGACAACATTTTATCGATGGATTAACTATGGTCCTCTTGGAACGAACTGTCAAGTAGGAGCTTTTCTGTCAAGAAGGACCGCGAGGATAATTTTTCAAAATTGATCTAAAAATCCATTTTAAACTCATTGTGGTCGTACAAAGGGTCATTGTACTCAAAAAAATAAGCTTTATCGCTGTAAACAATAATATCAGCAATCCAAGCTTCATTTTAGGACCCAATTCTAAGCCAGACTTGCGCTTCTCAAATGCGGACGTGAACTTCAATACTCTTTGGCTTTACCTTCTCTTGCAGAGTTGCAGGAAAGTACGAGAATGCGCTGCAAAAAAGTTACTTCTCCTGGCTGCCGAATTCTGCAAGCTTGTCCAAGACTTTGGTTGATAAATGGAAGTGGACCTAAAGGCGGAACCGGTAGTGGAGATGCAGGGATGTGGTTGATGACCGGGAAAAAGATGCTACGGCTTTCACCATGCTCTGAATTTGTTCGACCCGGAACGGTGTTTGCATCTTGATATTCGACAAGATGGTTATGCAGAACGGGTTTGCGCCTCGTCGGCGGAACTCCACACGGTTTGCTGAATTTTAACGATGGATTGACCTGTGGGCGCTTCTGGTTGAGGGGCTTGACCGCTAGCTGAGAGTAGATGGTCTTACCTGGAATGTAATCCTCGAAAACGGTGCCCAGGGGATAGCAGCGCAAAGACAAACAGACGTTAATCATTAAACAAATTTTATGAAATTCCATCAATCACAAAAAAATGGAAGTTAAACAACAACCAGCTCAATCTGGTGGCCGATACAAACACTCAGCATTCGGAGTTTACCCACGTGCACACGGTCTCATCCTTGTAGTAATGAGTGTACAAAGATTTGTTTACTAACAATTGGGTACTAAAGCCCTATGAAATTTTTTTAAGTACAACGGTAAAAAAACACGATTAAAAACCATTGCTGATCACTTTTTTTTCATTTTAATGCATGCAAACATAAAATTTGACAAGACAACATTTTTTCGATGGATCAACTATGGTCCCCTTGGAACAAGCTGTCAAGAAGGACCGCGAGGTTAATTTTTCAAAATTGATTTAAAAATCAATTTTAAACTCTTTGTGGTCGTACAAAAAGTCATTGTACTCAGAAAAATAAGCTTTATCGCTGTAAACAATAATATCAGCAATCCAAGCTTCATTTTAGGACCCAATTCTAAAGTTTTTTTTTAAATTGTCCTATAAGCACGGGTATGGATCTTCAAGCAATTTCAATATGGCGACTTGTATCAGAAGAAAGTTGGGCATTTTTGCTAGTTCTCACTGTTCTGTGTTCTGCTTGCACGTCCGCAAACATCGACATTACACATACTAATACAAAGCGCCACCAAGAGGCAAAAAATAATTACAAATATTTTTGGCACTTTCGTTAAAAAAACATGCGGTTTTGGAAAAAGAAATAACAGAAATAACTTTCAAGTGTAGTTTGACTATCAAACTTGTAAATTGTTGCTGATTTGTTCGAAAATTTAATAAAATAAGTTTTTTGCAGCACCCCTTTTAGACGGATCTGTTGCCACCTTTTGGTCCCTTGGATTGGCCATGGATAATTTCACAGTGTAATAAACAGGGCAGCTACCACCACGCGGCGCCACCGTTTGGAAGGAGAAAATGATACAGGTTTTACAGACGAGTTTCAATCCCCTGCTATAAGCTATTGTCTTTCATAGATCCTTTTCAAATAAAACTCTAGAATTGAGCAAAGAAAGTATCAAAGCAAGCTGTTAGCAAAGATTGAAGAAACCATCAACAGAAAAAGGAATAATGATAAAGCAAAGATTGACAACCAGTGGGCCGACTGTAAATAAAAAATATAAATGACGTCACATACCTGAAGATGGGTTATTACCTATCTTACTACTGGAAAAAAGCTTTTCTCGGGCACCGTTTTGCTCGAAAATCCATATGCCTTGGTGAAATCCAAATCGAATTTTCGATTTAAAACAGCCGCATCAGGGGCATCAACCTTGCTCATGGTCCTTCATGTGTTTAGTTCCTCGTCGGCCTTCCTTCTTGAGTAAGCTGTTTTCTTTTGATGTTCATGTTCACGTTGATTTTTGAATCCATGTAAGATCTGAAACTGGTTCGAAAAGAACAGAAAAAAACAGGAGAGCAGAATCTTCCGGGCATAAATAACAATGAAATTTTGTCGCGCATCGTAGCTTATCGTGTAAGTACACGCGCTAGTACTACAGAGTAAAAGCACTTTCCATCATGTGGTGATCTGGTTCACGTGGGTACTTTTCTTCAAAGAGGTCGTTTTGTTCTTCTACTTGCAAGAACATCTTTGTAAGTTTTGCCCATAGGATAGGTTAATGTTTTGAAGACTGCTGAGGATCCGGATCCCTTGCAGCCTGTCACGACAAAAAACTATTCCCTTTATATTCCATCGACCAACCGGTGGCACGCACCGTAAGGCTGCTAAGATCCAGTCGACCTTCAAGATCCGGGAAAACTAATCTTATCGTCCCTAAGCGGAAAGACTTTAAGACTAGATTTCATCACCAAGCCTACACAGCAAAAAATTGTGTAAAAATGGAAGCTTTAAAATGGAATGTTGAATAAAAGAATGTGTGATATTACATCTGTTTTAGACGAATTTCATCTTCTAATTTAGTCAAACACCTTTTACCCCAAAACAGGAGTAATATTTCGATGGAAGGTGTAATTTTCGAACGATTTCGATGCAATATTGCATACAACAGTTTTTCGAACATTACTTTCGACATCATATTTGACAACTGTCAAATCGTGTTCTGGATGTTTTGAAAAAGTGGCTTTCGGCAGTTTCCATCAAAACATCAACCGCGGACGGATTATTTGCGACAAAAATGCTTCCTCTCGGGTGGCCAAGGAATAATCGTCGTGATGCTGCGTGTCACCCATCCGGTTGAAAGTGTGGTTCCCGTTGGAAATGTTGTGGTGCGAATCTGGGACTGTTTGCAGCGCAGCAAATAGGACACGGAACATTTTTGCCTGATGATCTGCAGCTGGCAGATTCTGGGACTCATCAGGATGAGGAGGAAGAACGAAGTGGACAGCGGAGGAGTAGTTTATTTGTGCATAAGAGGAAGAACTACTTAAAGGAAAAGAAATGCACGTACCAGCTTGTCGTGTCGTGAGATCGACGGATTTCCGAGGATCTTCGTGCGACGGACGGAGGGTTCAGAACTGACCGAGCGAGATGCGATATTTCGAGGTGTGCGATCAAGCGGTCGGGGTTGCGAGACATTCAGAGACGACTGGAAGAGGAAGTGTACGTGGTTCGATGAAAAGTGGTTCCCATACGCCGAGATCACGAGGCAATAGTAATTGTCGAGGCGGATTTGTATTTGTGCTGGTAAGGCTTCCGGGAAAAGGCAGGAAGAGGAGGAGAGGAGAGGAGGGGAGCAAAATAAATCTAGAAATAAGTCACGGTCTGCATTATTCAAACTCCGTTGTTTAGCAGCACCGGCGGGCCATCCCGATCTGGCCATTGGCAACGGGGGAACATCCGCTGTCAATTCGGTAAGTTTTCGTTAAAATTCAAGCTTCCTTCTGTCGCATCCAATGATTATCTATCCTACAGACAATCTTCTCGGTCTCGGTAGAACATTCCCGGAAGAACAACTTGGCCATCGGCGCAACGAGCACAAAAGCACCATCAGCCCACCAGCAACCGCATCCACGAGTTTACCAAAACTTGAACGTTGGCAGAGCGGGTACTGCCACGATCGACTTATTCAACCAGCTTGCCCTGACCGAATCAACGGCGATTAACTAGCGGAAGTCAGGACTTCATTAACCCGCAGAACCCCCCTCCCGATAAGTTCTCTCTTCAGTGAAGGTCTGCACGATCGACTCTGAAGGTCCTAGACCCTGGACCCGGGAAGATGCGCTGGCTTGCTGAATAATGCCTTGTACGACAAGGTAAGTTCTGGTGGCGCTAATCACAAGTACAAAGATCAGTCGATCTTGCTGAGTTTGAAGTTTATTAACACTGACTTATTTGTCCCGCAGGTCACAATCTACAAAATCGACGTTACAATGTTCCTCCAGCAGCAGCAGCAGCAGCAAACGTCGCCTGTTTCCACTGGTGTTCCCGTGCTGGTGCGAGAGCCGAACATTCGATAGATGTTCTGAGAATGTAAGTTTGACGCATCAGATACAAACCGTATCCACTTCATTCACGGTAATGACGGTATCACCACTTCACCGCATTGGCCGCTGCTGGAAACCAGCTGTTCATCTATGTACCCCAGTACCGTAAGTGTTTTTCGTTGTGATTCATTGTTTTGGTAGAAGCTGGAATTTTATTTTTTATGTTTGTGATAACAAAATAAATTAAAAAATAAAATAAAAATGTTCGATAAAAATTAGTTGTTTACATTCCTTGTTATTGATGACAATTCGATATCTATCCCATCATCCACATCAACTCATCCGCAAAACACAACTTTTGAGATACAATATTCCACTGTAATAGGTAAATTTGATCATTTTCTGTGGAAAATTTACCTCATATATGAGGTAAATTTTCATCATATATGAGGTAATTTTACACATTTTTAGAGGTAAAATTAAAGCTTTTTTCTGACATAAAAGATGTACCCCTTTCCAGATGTAATATTACCACGATTTTTTTTTCTGTGTACGGGTACAGCAGCCATTGATCTTCTTGTAACAAAAGTCCAAGAACTGGTACGACTTGTGGACTTCCGAAAGCCGCACGACCGCATCCTTGACTGTGAACATTTTAAACTGGGAGTCGCAGCAGATCGTGTTGATCTTGTTGAACAGTTTGCTCTCGGCCTCGGTCATGTGGAACGCCTGAACACAGGCCATGTAGCAAATATCCTGATGCAGGTAGTTCAGAAACCTGTTGACCAGTTTCAGTTCGATAATTCGCAAATAAAACAAACATAGCCGCCAAATGGCCGATCTGGAATGATGCCATTCAGAGCCTTACCTTACCTTTCTGAAAAGGTTTAGCACGACGGGGTTTCTTACAAAAAAACACCTTTTCTATAATCTTCCGGACTTCCCGTAAAAACACTTTGGAATGAACCGGTCAAGGAGAATTTTAAATCGGCAGCTGCAGCACCGAAACACGGGATTGAAACTCGTCTGAAAAACCTGTATCATTTTCTCATTCGAAACAGTGGCGCCACGTGGTGGTAGCTGCCCTGTTTATTACACAGTGAAATTATCCATGGTCAATCCAAGGAACCAGAAGGTGATAACAGAAATTTCCGTCCAAAAGGGGTGCTGCAAAAAAAACTTATTATTTCTAACAAATTTTCGACCAAATCAGCAACGAATTACAAGTTTGGCAGTCCAACTACTGTTAAAAGTGGGTTTTGTTATTTGTTTTTGCAAAACCGCATATTTTTAATGAAAGTGCCAAAAATATTCGTAATCACCTTTTGCCTCTTGGTGGCGCTTTGTGTTAGTATGTGTGTGGTCGATGTTTGCGGACGTGCACGCAGAACACAGAACAGTGAGAACTAGCGAAAATGCCTCACTTTCTTCTGATACAAGTCGCCATATTGAATTTGCTTGAAGATTCATACCCGTGACCGAAAGCAAGCCAGAGAGAGTAAAGAAAAGCCCCAAGAAATCGCTCCCTCTCCTTTGTTCTACTGTTCGTACAGCTGTTTCGGATCGAATGTGGCAAAAACGGTCCAAATCGGTGCATTTTTTCGGTGCACGGACTTACAGACATACACATGCATATTGACTCAGAATTTGATTTTGAGTCGATAAGTATAAAAAAAAACTCGTTTTCACAATCTTTCGGACATACTCACTTCTTGTTTCGTTTGTTATTTTTTCACTTTTCACTATTATTTTTTCACGAGCGATTTCACTCCCGCCAGCAAACACTCTGACTCACCTTCCCTCGTCAGCTACTAGTTTGGCGCCCGACGCTGCGAAAGTGCACGATGTTTGCAATGCCCTATCGGCATTTCTGTTTTGCAGTTAGAGTGGGTACAACCCACTCAAGCAGAATTGTTGGGATGTGAGCCGGTATAAAGGAGCGTTCTTTTATTACGTAACGCAGTTAGGTGGGGGAAGGGTGTCGGTGTCTGTTACGAAAATGGGGGGGGGGGGAGGGTGTGATGGAAAATTATGTAACGTAACGCAAAATTTTCATATAAGCACTCATAAAAATTTGCCAAAAAACAAGGACGGGAAAACAGTCGAAGCACGTGAGCGTTTTGGTATCGACCAGAACGAGTTTGCGTTACAACCTTGGTTACAACAAGGGTGCATCATGCGCGGAATCCGGGTGTACGTCCCACCAGAGCTGCGGCGGAACGTGCTCGCGGAGCTGCACTCTACACACTTTGGGGGCACACGCTTGAAGTCGCTCGCCAGAGGATACGTGTGGTGGGAGCGGATCGACAAGGACATCGAGGAGCTGATCCGGAACTGCGCGGCCTGTCAGGTGACACGGGCCGATCCTGCGAAAGTGCCTCTACACTGCTGGGAAACGCCGAAGGGACCATTCGACAGAGTGCACGTGGATTTCGCTGGACCATTT
The DNA here is from genome assembly GCF_015732765.1 of Culex quinquefasciatus. NCBI lineage: Eukaryota > Metazoa > Arthropoda > Insecta > Diptera > Culicidae > Culex > Culex quinquefasciatus. The sequence continues at coordinate 94,869,717 of NC_051862.1, read as the reverse complement.
ATTGGTACGTACTTCATCGTATTTGTTGACGCGTACTCCAAGTGGCCAGAAGTGAAGATCTTGCGAGACATCACTACGAGTACGACCATCCACGCCTGTCGTGAATTCTTTGCTGCCTACGGGATACCTGCCGTGCTCGTGAGCGACCACGGAGTGCAATTCACGTCGGCCGAGTTTCAGCACTTCCTGAAAAAAAAATGGATTCTTCCACAAGATGGGCGCACCGCGGAACTGTGCAACATCCTACTCAGTTACCGCAAGACCATACACCCTGCCACCGGGAAATCGCCTTCGATGATGCTGTTCAACAGGCACATCCGGTCTCGACTTGACCTGGTGGTCCCGAACGCTGCAGTGGTGGAAGAAAAAGCCGAAGTAGCCGTTCGATCGCTTCCCGAGGGGGCGAGAGTTGCTGCTCGTGACTTCCTGAGCAAGGACAAGTGGAAGTACGGTCACGTTGCTGAAAAGTTGGGCAAACTCCACTACAACATCAAGCTGGACGATGGTCGACTCTGGAATCGACCAGCTGCGAGAAGTCGGAGCGAACCTGCCGTCTGGACGTCCTGAGATACCAGCTGAGTGTTTCGAGCCAGACATCGGGCCAGTTGTTCCACGAACCAATCTAGTACAACACACGCCACAAGCTGCTGCCGCTGTACCTACACCGGCGGCCAACCCGATTGCTGAACCGCAATCAGCGCGGAGTGCTGCGGCTACTCCCAAACCGCCGGAACCATCTGCGGTACCGAAGCCGAAATCGCAAGGACCACTTGCGGTGCCGAAGCTGAAACCGACGAACGCTGCTGGAAGATCTGAGGCAAACAACCAGCAATCACCGCGACGATCGACAAGAGTCATCAAGCCGCCTCGGAGACTGGACCTGTAGAGAGAAGTACAAACCCAATGGGGGAAGAGTTGTTATAATTCCGCTTCAGAGTGTACCTTGCCAAGCTCCCTTTCCCTCTACTTTGGGTAATACCTTTTAGTTGTGTAAGACCCTCGCTAGAATAAACACGCGTCGCATCGCGCTCTCTCCAACAACGTGTTTCCTTATTGGCCACAACCTCGCGGCTACAACAGTACAGCAGTCCTTGAGCTTCTTGTAACAAAAGTCCAAGAACTGGTAGGACTTGTAGACTTCCGAAAGCCGCACGACCGCATCCTTGAGTGTGAACATTTTAAACTGGGTGCTGAATAGTGGTTCGCAAAACGGCCTCAATTTTGAACTGTCAAAGTGGAACCAATTTACTGTTCGCTAGAAGTAGAGAGTATTGTTATCGATCATTTAAATAAAAGTTTTTTTGTTCAAGAATGAAAAAACTCAAATGGCTTTTGAGGACCTGAAATTGAAGTTAAGAAATCTTTACAAAGTTGAAGGCGAGATCGCCATTTTTTAAAATTGTGAATATAAATTGTTTATGGAGTCGATGCGGTTATATCTATCCAGAAGCTGTCTTAATCTTGATTCGATTGACACACACAATTTTCCAGCAAAAAAATATCAAAATCCTTACCAAAATGAAACACAAACAACTAAACATAAAACAGCTCAATTATCAGTAAGAAAAAAGTCATGCTTGTGCTTGAACATCTTCCTAATTTGTAGATGTAAACAAAGTGGGATCATTCGGAAATCACGTTACGCATTCGCTCTATCGAGAAATTAAAAGTGCAACATGGAGTTAAACTTTTTGTCAAGATGCTGTGAAGTTTTCCATGACAGCTGCGAAAGTTTCACTCCATGTTACCGGCTCACATCTCTCTTTTTAATTTCTCGATTCATCACCCAGATTTTAAACAGGGAGTCGCAGCACATTGTGTTGATCTCGTTGAACAGCTTGCTCTCGGCCTCGGTGATGTGGAACGCCTGAACACAGGCCATGTTGTATATATCCTGATGCAGGTAGTTTTTTTAATATCGAGAAATTCGGCCTTTGGATTGGAAGTCAAACTGCCTACCAGCGACTCCACCGGGACAGGACTCAGGGAGACGACTGGACATAAATGTAGCTCTGAACGAGTGGTCTGATTGAATGTGATTGATCGCCATCTTGGTAGAAAAAAAGGAATAAGGCATTAAATTTGATTAAAATAGATGAAAACCCTTGAAGCAATGCATTTAAGAAATTTCTTACTCACATACAATTGCCTTGCCAGAAATTTTCTCACGAATCAGTCACTCGTCGTCGGTTATTCTTGGTTTATTCTTAATTTTTCTACCATGAAAGACAGTAAAGTTTGAAAGATAAACCCTTCCAAATAACGCCCTTAATTTCATTCAGATTGAAATAAATCAGTAAGTCTAGCTTATCGAGAAATTAAAAAGAGAGATGTGAGCCGGTAACATGGAGTTAAACCACTGACGAACTGACGGGCCACCAAGAGCTCAAATTTGACCGCACATTCCCATCTTCCTTCTCACTCACCCTCAGCGATCAGCGATTGTCAAACACACGGTTTGACAGATGCGCTGCTGCTGCTGCTGAGAAGCTCTCTGAAGCAACATGTGAAAAGGGCGGAAATTATTCTTGATCTATTTTATTTTTGCAAAATCTTGGAAAAACGTATTTATTCGAGTATTTATTTCACAAATTATCCAATGTTAAATGATAGTTAGCAGTAGCATAATCAATCTTATTCAAATCAGCTCTTTTCACTTGTTGTTCCTGCATTTTTCGCAGCACGGGAACAGCTGCGGTGGCTAAATGTCAAACTCGAATTTTGATATTCACTCAAGAAGAGGAAAGTAGGAAGAAAGAGAAGAAGAATGCAGTCAGAAATGAACGAGAAATTTGTCAGTGGTTATACTTTCCCAACTTTCGTGGTAAACTTCACAGAGGCTTGACCTAAGGCTTGACAGAAAGTTTAACTTCATGTTGCACTTTAAATTTCTCGATTCCCAAATCTAATGGTACGTTCGTTTGAACTCGCATGAAACTGAAAAAAAACGAGTGCGGTTCTAGAGTTCCAGTTTCAAGATGGTGGCAAAACTCGTGCGGCACTCTCGCGAGTTTCTGCAAAAAACAGCTCTGTGTGCGGCATTCAGTGCGGAACTATAGCCCTCAATCGAACGTACCATGAGATAAAAACCCTAATTAAACGTACCATAAGATAAAAACCCCACATCAGGGATGGAATAATCGCAAAAAATCAATTTCGCTAGCGAACTTTCTTCACCCGCGAAAGCGAGAGGAGGCAAATCACGCAAAAGAAAATCGCTCCCAAAATTCTCCAAGCAAATCAATCTGCGGGTGATTTTTTGTGAATTTCCTTGTCAGCACCACTTAAAAATGTTTATTTCACTTTGTTTACACACATTGCTCATCTACAAAATGTGACAGGTCATTTTAAGACGTGTGACGTTACACTTGCAAATGCAGTAGTGAAAAAGATGTTCCGCCGAATAATCAAGATGATGATTTTTTTAGATTCATTTTACCGATCTTTCGTGCGCGAGAGAGGAGAGCCATGCTCCCTTCGGATTTTTTCTCTTGATGAACGTCCAATGATTTTCTTTTGATGATGATTATTCCATCGCTGCCCCACATTAAACGTAGTCCTACGCAATTGGGTCCGGTGGCACCAGGGGGCGACATCTATATCTCACTACAGGCAGCTCGCCCGTAGCCAACACTTCGGCACAAGAACAAAAGGGAAATGTCAACTTCGGCTCCAGCACAAAAGAACAGCTGTTCGTTACGGAACCAAAACAAAGCAACTGCGCACTGTAAAAAATAGTACAAAAACTGCAGGCATAAAATGGAAATAAAGTAATTATTGGTTCTATGTAAAATTTTACCGCAATGTACGTTTAAAAGTTAGTGTATGTTTGTGAGGTGATTTTTATCATTTTTTTGCAAAATAAACTACTAAAGCACACATCGGGCTGATGACCTCATTTAAAGTTGTACTTTTATCACATGAAACGTTTAACTTAACTACACTCAACCCCCGGTGGTTGGTCACTTTTTCGTTTGACACTTTTTTAGTTTGTACCCCGTTGGTTGGTCAAAGTCAAACTAAAAAGTGACGAACTGTCACTTTTTACACGGCGCTCACGAACACTATCAAAACAAACGTTTCACACAAAGTGTGTGTGAACTCCGTGTAAAAGGGGTGTCAAACTAAAAAAGTGACCCCGTTCGTTTGACAACAGTTGGTGTCAAACCATCGGGGTTTGAGTGTACTATGTAATTTGACTTTTACTAAAGTAATTCTTATAACAAAAATTGAATTATTAAAAAAAGAAATTTTATTGTTTTCACTGTGCGCAGTTTGCGAGCGTTATCAATCTCAATCACCCAAGATGGCTGCCGTTAGCATCCCCCTGGGTGGCACAGTGGTTAGCGTGGTAGCCTCTCACCCCAGAATGGCCTGGGTTCAATCCTAGACGGACCCGGTGGCTTTTTCGAGTCGAGATTTGTCTGATCACGTCTTCTATCGGATGGGGAAGTAAAACATCGGTCCATTAGCGTAAAAAGAGGTTTTGAGTGTCTCACCACACATAACCTTCGGACGCCTAGAAATGAGCAGAAACTTGCAAAAGAGACCGCAAAAGACCCGGGGTCGTTAAAGTGGATTGTTTTACTTTTTTTTCTCAGAACGTTTTAGCGCATGCGCTATTCGATTCGCTGAAAGCGCGTGCCAATTTAAGCTGACTTCAACAATACATTGCATGTAAACATTGGCGCGAAGCAAGAGGGAAGAGAGAAAAATCGGTTGACAGATTGTTCGCTAGAAGCAAAAACGCCAAACAAGAAGAAGACAACTGCGGTCAAAAGTGACATCTATATCTCACTACAGGCAGCTCGCCCGTAGCCAACACAAGCTGTCAACTTCGGCACAAGAACAAAAGGGAAATGTCAACTTCGGCTCCAGCACAAAAGAACAGCTGTTCGTTACGGAACCAAAACAAAGCAACTGCGCACTGTAAAAAAAAAGTACAAAAACTGCAGGCATAAAATGGAAATAAAGTAATTATTGGTTCTATGTAAAATTTTACCGCAATGTACGTTTAAAAGTTAGTGTATGTTTGTGAGGTGATTTTTATCATTTTTTTGCAAAATAAACTACTAAAGCACACATCGGGCTGATGACCTCATTTAAAGTTGTACTTTTATCACATGAAACGTTTAACTTAACTACACTCAACCCCCGGTGGTTGGTCACTTTTTCGTTTGACACTTTTTTAGTTTGTACCCCGTTGGTTGGTCAAAGTCAAACTAAAAAGTGACGAACTGTCACTTTTTACACGGCGCTCACGAACACTATCAAAACAAACGTTTCACACAAAGTGTGTGTGAACTCCGTGTAAAAGGGGTGTCAAACTAAAAAGTGACCCCGTTCGTTTGACAACAGTTGGTGTCAAACCATCGGGGTTTGAGTGTACTATGTAATTTGACTTTTACTAAAGTAATTCTTATAACAAAAATTGAATTATTAAAAAAAGAAATTTTATTGTTTTCACTGTGCGCAATTTGCGAGCGTTATCAATCTCAATCACCCAAGATGGCTGCCGTTAGCATCCCCCTGGGTGGCACAGTGGTTAGCGTGGTAGCCTCTCACCCCAGAATGGCCTGGGTTCAATCCTAGACAGACCCGGTGGCTTTTTTCGAGTCGAGATTTGTCTGATCACGTCTTCTATCGGATGGGGAAGTAAAACATCGGTCCATTAGCGTAAAAAGAGGTTTTGAGTGTCTCACCACACATAACCTTCGGACGCCTAGAAATGAGCAGAAACTTGCAAAAGAGACCGCAAAAGACCCGGGGTCGTTAAAGTGGATTGTTTTACTTTTTTTTCTCAGAACGTTTTAGCGCATGCGCTATTCGATTCGCTGAAAGCGCGTGCCAATTTAAGCTGACTTCAACAATACATTGCATGTAAACATTGGCGCGAAGCAAGAGGGAAGAGAGAAAAATCGGTTGACAGATTGTTCGCTAGAAGCAAAAACGCCAAACAAGAAGAAGACAACTGCGGTCAAAAGTGGTTTGCTCGTGGCACGTCAGTTCGTCAGTGCCCTAACATCCCAAACCCACATTAAACGTAGTCCTACGCAATTCAGGTTATGTTTGTGACATAACTACTTTAACTTTTTATAATTTCAATGTGTCCCTCGCGCCCGTCGTAAAAAAATCATCGAATTCATCGCTTACCTTTTTCACGCCCGTCACTCGCTAACACACATATGCAATCAAAACAATCCAGGAACTTTTCTTTATAATCACTGGAATGACATTTTGTGAATGAATGGGGGATGGTTTAGAAAAATGGTGTGATTGGAAAAGGGTGGCTGGTGAAACACGTCTTGAAGAATTTTTAATACGTCATCATAATTGTCTATGCTATTTTGTTTAAATTTATCTGAAACATATTTATTTTTAATGTGCTAAAATAAAACATTAATTTTTAAATCTTGGTCCGTTGCCAAAAGCTGTTCTTGAATGCACCCCAACCAACCCAACTGACAGCTGATGGGTAGTTTATTTACGTTTTAAGATGGCTCCCGTCGTGACAGACGGCGCGCACTGGTGTTTGTGCCATAATCTTGCGATGTTTTTCATCTGACGTTCAGCTGTACGCACACACACACAACCCCACGAAAACGTCAGTTTTAGTTCAGTCAGTCCGTCATCAGGGAAAAAAGAAAGAAGGCTGCGAAAAGTTTCGTTCGTTTGCCCGAAATTTCAGCTTTTATTTTGGAAAAGGTTTTCTCCCCGTTTCGAGTCGCGCTAGTTTCGAACTCCCGCGAATCTGGTCCCGCCGTCAAATTGTGCGTGTGTGCTGCAGTGGCCCCGGAAGTGGGTGAAAATTGCGGAAAAGTGCTGGCACCTTCGGGTGTGGAAAATTATTATTCGACCGTGAGAGTGGGTGAGGGAGGAGCGAAGAGGAGAAGGAGGTGGTGGAGCAGCAGCAGTGCAGGAAAGAAAAAGAAGGCCAAATTTTTACAGTGTGGTGGCAGCCTACTTGTCTTGTTTCGTGCCTGGGAGAGAGGGTGACGACGACGTTGTTGTTTTTCTGCCTGCTGCCTCTGCTTCTGCCCCTTGGTGACGAATCCGAGTGTGCTGTGAGAGTGAAAATCCGAGTGTGAAATACTTATTTTGCTGCTAAACAAAAGTCATCGCGACTGGGAACAAAGCAAGCGAGTTCTCGAGTAAAGCAAGAGGAACCTTTTTGCGTCTTTTATTGCCTCAGAACCCGCGTTCCGGAGTGACCACAACAGGAAGAAGTTAGGTAGATCGAGCAAAAAAAAAAAAAAAAAGATGGATTCCGACGATGAGAGTTTCGACGAGCACGACTCGGGTAATGTGTCCAGCGGGGACGACGATTTTGCGATGGATGTGGACATAAACCAACCCGCCCGGAGCCAGCAGGAAGAGGACTACCCGTTCGAGGTGCTGACCACGGAGGAGATCGTCCAGCATATGGTGGATTGCATCAAGGACGTCAACACCGTGGTCGAGGTGACGCATCGATTCTGCCCGAATCAACTCTGTTTTTGTTGTTATTATTATTTATTTTTTGTCTGTGCTGAGTGTCTGTGTGTGTGTTTTTGTATGTGATTGCGTATTTTCCAACGACTCGGTCGATTTCGCAGTGGCCACAGCTCTCGAGAAATCCAATTTGTGTGTTGAAATTCCCCCCCTTTAGCTTCAACTGTGGAGGAATAGTGCTTTTCTGTTTGCACGGTTGCTGTTGTTGTTTTTGGCACAAACAGCGACGATTTTTCATATGAGCAAACACAACGGCCAAAGACGGGTTATTCTCTATCCCGTCATGTCTCATTTCATAAGGTTGCACCGAAACGCACAAATCTATGGGGAAAATCAGCTTCAATCGATTGAAACTGTTTTTGTTATTGCATAAACACTTGATGAGAGTAGGAATCATACCTGTCACAAAAAAATGTGGAAATGTTGTGCAAACTTTTTTTTGGTGACACGCCATTATGCGAAAAAAAAATCTTTAGAAGAAATCATCAAACATGAGGCAAGCAGAAAACACTTAAGACAAAATGTTTCACATGGGATAATCAAAACAGCTGTTTAACCTTCTATTAAAGGCTTTTTTTCTGATTCTCAACAAAGGTTTTCAACTTTCTAGCACTCCAGGGACCATCCATAAACCTCGTGGACTCTTTTTGCCTTCCTCACCATACTTAGGAATGGATATAACATCACTTGAAAAATGAACTTCTCAATTAGACCTCTTAGTTTTCAAAAAATGTTAAGTGCTCAAACCAAACTCTAACATTTTTGCCGATATACATGTACTGCCGCTCCAATCTAGTCCGTCCCATATGTAAAAAGTGAGTGCTGAGATATAGAGGAGAAAATCGTGACGTCAGAAATGAACTCAAATCACTCAAACTTCGTTTTTTGAGTGACTTTAACATATTGGCCTAGTTTGACAGCTACCTCGTTCCCAGGTTTTCTGTGGGAGAGAAAAGGAGGCGAATACTTTATGAAAATCATACCTGTCAAAATTCTTAGCCTCAAAATTTTGTCGCGAGTTGCTTTTCTCCTCTATTGCCGTGAGAAGCCCAAAAAATGTTTCACCTTTTTTTACATTTCTAAACACAAATTTTTGCATACTTTTTCAACAACTATTTCAATATTGGTTCAAAAAGTACCCCTTTCCTAAAATTGATTAAAAAAATGAAATTTTAAGGTAAATTTGGTAAATTTTCGTGCTGGGACTGACTTGACTTTATTTATCCATCAATAAAGACAAGTCTGTCTGTTTATCAAGGTAGGCTTGAACATTCACAACAGAAATTTGCCTGTCATTTGTTGGTTTGTTTTGGTAGTTTTCCAAGTTTTTTTTATCAAAGATTTAAAAGTTTGATTGTTTCAGGTTAATTTAATTCGGCAGATGATTTTAGAAAATTTCCTGGCTACAAAAATGTAACCAGCAACGTTGTATTATTTGTTTACCTTTTGTAGCAGAACAAATTAATATTTGATTGCATGTATCAACATCTGGATCCTTGAATTGAGTAACCCAGAATCGTTGAACGGAAGAGGAACCTAATCCAGAACCAGACCATGGATATTTATCAAGAAGGAATAGTACAGATTTTTCTGAATATTAGCTCAATGGTATGTAGTTTTTTTATTACTGTGGTTATCCCAAGCATGAGGAAAATAAAGGCAGTTTTCGATTATCGACAAAATTCTAAATATATCGTAAACATGACAACTTTATGTGTTTTGAAGTTCTGCTAGTACTTAGGTACATAGTCTGTATAAAAAAAATAACTACACAATTTTTTCTATTGATTTGTGAGACATTTCCATACAAGGAACTGACTTGCCTTTATTTTGCATATGGGACAGCACCAAAGTGATTTTTGTTTTGGAATTTTTAGAACAAACATAACTTTTTTATTCAATAGGCTTAAAGTAGATGTTAAAACAAGACAATTCTTAGGTTTATCTCAAAATCGACAAAAATACATATGGGACGGACTTGCTTCGAGCGGCAGTGTACTGCCCCTGATCGCATAAATGTCCCATATGCATTTTCCTCAATTTCGAGTTATTGATGCAGTTTGGTTCAAAATTGTGTGCTCTTTCAAAAGAGCCTATAACATCCAGTACTTTGTTCTAGAAATCAGGAGGAAATCCAGTTTTTTTGTGAAAAATAAACACGTAGCCTTATGTATGGGACAAACTTTAACTGCGTTTTTCTCAGCTTGCTGTTTTTGCATATGGGACATTTATGCGAACATGTGCAGTGTATGTAACACCTTAAATTTGTGATATTATTGCTCACAACGATGAATCTTATTTTTCTGAGTACAATGACCCTTTGTACGACCGCAAAGGATTTAAAATTGATTTTTAAACCAATTTAAAAAAAAATGACTTCGCGGTCCTTCTCAACAGGGAAGGTCCTACGTGACAGCTCGTTCTAAGTTGTCAATTTATTTTTTTGCATTAAAAATTTAAAAAAGTGATCAGAAATGGTTTTATTCGTGTTTTTTACCACTGTACATAAAAATTTACATAGGACCTTAAAAATATATAATACATTTATCAAATAGCTCCTAAAAGCACAACAAAGCTTGAGTTTCATTGGTTTCAGCGCGACTTCAAGTCATTGTTATGTTGACGTTTTTAAAATTTGGCAGACGGTCGATTGAAAAATCACAAGATAAGCTTTTGATTGTGTCACGTTCCCCAGGAAAGTTTCTTTCTCGAAAAATATTAGGAATGGATGCAGTAATTTCAAAGATTAAAGATTGGAGTTTCTTAAAAAATATAAAAATTGAACAAAGTAATTTTATCCATTCCAAGAAATTTTCCTTTCTTTTTTTGACAACAATTCTTGAGAAAATAACAGAATATGTTAACTCGGCCTATAACTCGTTCTATTATTCTTAGAAATTTTCCCTTCTTTTTGTTAAATTTGTTATACAAATGCCGAATAAATTGCATTTTTTTTTGTTTTTTCCATGAATGCTATTTTTATTTTGCAAAGAAGAAAAATGATTGTTAAAATTAAAATTTTATTACGGGTGTAATTTGGTATAATTCCATTTGACATATTGGACCTTTGGCATATTGCTCATTTGGCATGATGATTTAAATTTTCAACAAAATATTAATAGAATCGCTTTAAAGAAGACTTTTTATGTTTGTTTTAAGGTGACAAAATTTTAATTTTCCTTTTTTTGGGGAGGAAAACTCTCTTGACTGACAATTGACATTGACAATAACTGCTGACTATAATGATTAATTTTTCCTTCCTTTCCTTCTGACACAAGTTGAATTTCACCAGCTTTAAAGAAGGGAAAACTGTCTTGACTGACTTGTGATAACTGCCAACAGGGGTTGAATTTTCGCTTTAAACTTTTTTTTCTCCCTTGAATAATAACAAATTTAAAAAGTTATGTAAGTGGTCAAGATTTTTTCTCTTACTTAAAGAAGGGAAAATAAGCCTTGTGTCAGCAGGCTATAAATGTCCTCCCTTTTTAGGTTAAAATTCAACTCGTGTCAGTCAACAGAGTTTAATAATCACGCCCGAGTAATCACTGCACTCGGGCGTAATATTTCAATCTTTATTTCACGCATCACGATCGAGATTTCTCGATCCTTAGCTTCAAAAATGTCTTAAATTAAAAACATTTTCAAAATTCTCCTAGTATCTTGAAATTTTGAAAATTTTAGAAATTCCGGAAATGTTGAAAATCTAAGATTTTTGCAAAATTTGGAATTTTTTTAAATTTTGAAAAGTATAATTTTTTTAAAAATTTTAGAAATTTTCAAAATTTTGGCAATTTTTGAAATTTTGAAGAGTTTGGCATTTTGAAAATTTTAAAAATTTTGTAAATTTTAAATTTTTTTATTGGAAACTTTGAAAGTTATGAATTTTTTGGAAATTTTGGAAATAATAATAATTGCCACAATAAATTTTTCTGGGGAACGGTACATTCTGGGGAATGGTTTTCTGGGGAACGTGACACAATCTAAGCTTTTGAAATTTAAATGAAGGTTAAAGCTAAATTATGTTTAACTGCTGGCCAGACTCGATTATACGCAGTCTTAGGCAACATTTGAAACGGACGGTACGCGTTGCTCTTACTGCCTTTCGTCCCATATCATACGCGGCATAATATTCACGCAGTATGCCTAGGCTGCATACCGCATGGACTCCAATATTGGCTTCATATTGGTTCATTATCAAAAGCAGAGGCGACTCGTGCCCGAATGAAGTACCTGTTCAATGGCTTCCAATGGTTTCCAATGGCTTTTATTTTTACGTTTTATTATTTTGATACTATTATAATTTTCTGTTTATGCAAATAATTAATTAAAATTATGATTAAGACTTTTTTTATCTCGTTAAATAGTAGTTTATGAGCAGTTCTCTAGGATTTCGGTCATTCGATTTTTTTTTGTATTTTTTAATCCGACTGAAACTTTTTTGGTGCCTTCGGTATGCCCAAAGAAGCCATTTTGCATCATTAGTTTGTCCATATATACAAATTCAGCTGTCCATACAAAAATGATGTGAAAATTCCTGAAGGAATTTTTGATCGATTTGTCTTCGGCAATGTAGGTATGGATACGGACTACACTGGAAAATAATACACGGTAAAATTTGGTGATTTTTTATTTAACTTTTTATCACTAAAACTTGATTTACAAAAAACACTATTTTTAATTTTTTATTTTGATATGTTTTAGAAGGCATAAATGCTTTTCAGAAATTTGTTGTAAAAATACTGACCGAGTTATGAATTTTTCAATACTGATTTTTCAAAAATCGAAATTTTGTCGTAAAATTTTCAACTTCATTTTTCGATGTAAAATCAAATTTGCAATCAAAAAGCACTTTACTTAAATTTTGATAGTGTACCGTTTTCGTTATAGCCATATTGTGATTTTGAAATAGTCGCAGTTTTTCATTTTTTAAATTAGTGCACATGTTTGCCCAGTTTTGAAAAAATATTTCTATTTTTGCTTATTTGGACTTTGTTGATACGACCTTTAGTTGCTGAGATTGCAAAGGTTTAAAAACAGGAAAATTGATGTTTTGTTTCAAACAACCCACCATTTTCTATCGTCAATATCTCAGCAACTAATGGTCCGATTTTCAATGTTAATATATGAAACATTTGTGAAATTTTCCGATCTCTTCGAAAAATATTTTTGAATTTTCAAATCAAGACTAACATTTCACAAAGGCCAAACATTCAATATTACGCCCTTTTAAAATGTTTGTCTTGATTTGAAAATTCCAAAAATATTTTTTCGAAAAGATCGGAAAATTTCACAATTGTTTCATATATTAACATTGAAAATCGGACCATTAGTTGCTGAGATATTGACGATAGAAAATGGTGGGTTGTTTGGGTGAAACTTAGAAAACATCAATTTTCCTGTTTTTAAACCTTTGCATTGCAATATCTCAGCAACTAAAGGTCGTATCAACATAGTCCGAATAAGCAAAATATAGAGAATTTTCTCAGCTTTTCAAAAATATTTTTTCAAAACTGGGCAAACATGTGCACTAATTTAAAAATGAAAACTGCGACTATTTTCAAAAAGTCACTTAAATATGGCTATAACTTGAAAACGGTGCACTTTATCAAAATTTTAGTAAAGTACTTTTGATTGCAAATTTGATTTTACATCGAAAAATGAAGTTGAAAAATTTACGACCAAAATTTCGATTTTTGAAAAATCAGTATTGATTAAAAATTCATAACTCGGTCAGTGATTTTTGCACAACCTGGAAATTTCTGAAAAGTTGGCATTTTATGTCTTCTAAAACATATCAAAAAATAAAAAAAATTAAAAATAGTGTTTTTTTGTAAAACAAGTTTTAGTGATAAAAAGTTAAATAAAAAAATCACCAAATTTTTTTTTACCGTGTATTATTTTTTCCAGTGTAGTCCGTATCCATACCTACAACATTGCCGAAGACACCAAATCGATCAAAAAATTCCTTCAAAAGATACAGATTTTTGAATTTTCATACATCATTTTTGTATGGACAGCTGCCGAATTTGTATGGAAAATTATATGGACAAACTAATGATGCAAAATGGCTTCTTTGGGCATACCGAAGGCACCAAAAAAGTTTCAGCCGGATTAAAAAAATACAAAAATTAAAATTGAAGAAAAAAGACCGATTTCGTAGAGAATTGCTCTATGCAACAAGTTGCAAAAAGAGGATTTTTTCAGCACGAGTCGTACATTTATCCAACGAGGTTCACCGAGTTGGATAAATACGAAAAGTGCTGAAAAAATCAAGTTTTGCAACGAGTTCCATATAACATTTTTTGCAATTCCAAAAAACACACACTGAGTGAAATTTTAAGTCAAATTTTATGTATTTTGTCAATAAATCGTTTAAATCAAAAAAATGTTGAAAAGTGTTACTTTTCGAAACAAGTGCTAAAAAGTTCAACTTTTCAGCACACATTTGAGTGCTGAAAAGTAGAACTTTTCAGCATTTATATTGAAAAGTGTTGCTATTCGATTCTGTTATTTTTGGTACAGAAAAGTAGGCTATTTCGTCGTTCAAGAATGACAGGAAAAGTGAGTAGTTTCATGACGGAATTGCAAAAATGTATTTTTAAGACTTAATCATTAGCGTGGGGAATGTGGAAAAATAGAGCAATCGCTCTGCCATCCTTATCGAAATTCAAGGGAAGTTATTGAATATTATACTGAATTTTAAAACTATTCATCAGGATGTTAAAAAAAATACCACATCTTTAACAAAAGAAAACTGTTTGTTGGGCTTTTTTAAGCCCAACTAATATTGAGCTAACTTTGTTTAAAAATTAATTTGACATTTTACTCTATACTTTTAAGAACCAGGTCGTATCGCTTTTGATCCTTTGTCAAATTTTTAAGAGAATTTAATTGAAGGGCTTTTGATGTTAAAAACAAAGCTATATTGACATGAATCCGAGATAATTAAATTTTTTGTTTTTAGCATCAGTGAAAAAAAAGTTTTCAGAACAAATTCATGCTACAATATATGATAATACCGGGAACCGGGACTACATTCTGATAAACACAGTCGTTTTTGGAGCATTCAATGGCATCAAATCTTAAACTTTTTGAGGACTGCATCCGCTTTAACCCTCCTAAGGTCTTAGGGTCTATATGACCCAGACGGCTTATAAAATGTGCTGTATCTTTTATTCATTGTAACTTACAGACTTGAAACTTTCTGACTTTTCCTAACTTTGTAAAATAAACATTTTACAACCGGAAGCAACCTCCAGCGCCACCTAGAAAGGGCACTACAAAAAAACTTACGTTAAAGGTCTTAAGGGGTCTATATGACCCCGGAATAAATAATGCTGGCAAAAATCCATTTTGCAACCGATTTTCGTTCTATTGGCCGCAAATGAAAGGTATGGATGTCTAGAAGAGCACCTATGCTACGAGGATCCGATGTGGCCACTTTGGTCCCAGGGAATCGGTTTCAAAGGAACAAACTTTCCGGCAAACCTGTTTTCATATGTTTTGTTTGATTTAGGTATGGATTAATGCAAATTAAACTATATTTAATCTCTAAAAATAAAATTCATACTCTCCGGAACAGATTCAATGCCATTTGGAACAGATCTGGCCACTCCGGAACCGGTTTCGGATACCCTGGAAGTGGTCAGATTGCTATTTTTGTAAAAGCGTATCGTGCGACATATCAAACTTCATGAAATTGCAAGCCATGCACACTGGAATCAG
Source organism: Culex quinquefasciatus (assembly GCF_015732765.1). NCBI lineage: Eukaryota > Metazoa > Arthropoda > Insecta > Diptera > Culicidae > Culex > Culex quinquefasciatus. The sequence goes on along the minus strand of NC_051862.1, from coordinate 94,854,501 downwards.
TAAAAAGCCAATTGGACCATATATGGCCACTCCGGAACCGGTTCCGGATACCCTGGAAGTGGCCAGATTGCTATTTTTGTAAACGCGTATCGTGCGACATATCAAACTTCATGGAAGTTCAAGCCATGCACTCTGGAACCAGTAAACAACCGAATGGACCATATTTGACCACTCCGGAACCGGTTCCGGATACCCTGGAAGAGGCCAAACTGCTAATTTGGTAATAGCCTATCGTGCGGCATATCAATCTTCATGGAATTTCAAGCCATGCACTCTGGAACCAGTTAACAACCGATTGGACCATATTTGACCACTCCGGAACCGGTTCCGGATACCCTGGAAGAGGCAAAATTGCTATTTTGGTAAAAGCGTTTCGTGCGGCATATCAAACTTCATGAAACTACAAGCCATGCACTCTGGAACCAGTCAAAAGCCAATTGTACCATATCTGACCACTTCGGAACCTGTTTTGGGTACCCTAGAAATGGTCAATTGGCCATGTGTGTAGAAGCCTACCGGCGGCATATTAGTCATCGTTTTCGGATATATTTTCAAAGAATTTTTTGTTTGACAATATTAGTGGATTTATTGAATTCAGTTTCCCACCTCGTATTTGATTTAAAAAAAAAATAGATCAGTTCATACCGTGTTAGTTTAGCTTAGTTATGATTTCACTTTGTACCGAGACAAATAAAAATAAATATGCGTCGACCTATGCTTCGCAATTCGGGCAAATAATCAAGCTGTGCTTTTTGCAGATGTATGATTCGCATTTGCTGCATTTGGTGTTATGCTTGTTGTCCGACTTAGTACAAAATAGACAACGTCTGCGTTTCCGGCGGATATCTGCAGGAAGTGGACTTGTTTCGGAAGATTCTGGGCAGTCGTTATCCGTTTGAGGACAACTTGTTCCGGATGGTCCTGGTAGCGTGTCGTCAGAGGAATGTTTCGCCCGCGCCGTCTTGACAATTTCGGCAGCAAACATCGATCTTGGAATCCTTTGCCGAGTTGCGATCAGTGGGTTGACCAAGTTAGTTCCAAGGTTTTGGAGAAAATCCTTTTACGGCTCAAGGACTTGTTCCAGCCTGAGAAAATATCGTCGAAAAGGATGAAGGCATTATTGAGCGACAAATCGATTGCGTTGGAGACGACGACATTCTTCCAATTACGGGTTGATCGCTTCACCGAATACGACGCCAGTCGACGGTCAACCGTGTCAACTGCACCTTTGTTGGAGTTGTAAAATTGATGATTTCAGGCTTTTTCTTGGTAGATTCGGTGAGTTTTTGATCATAATGAACCGTGCTCATGAGCAGCAGATTCTTTCCCTTCCTCGGAATGTATGAGGCAAGCGTCGTGTCGGATGTATGGGCGAACATTGTAGAAAAAACCTCTCGGCCTTTTTTGTTCAGCAAAGCTGGTGGAATGCACGTTCGGTTGTTCCGTAGTGTACCTACTAATCCGATCTTATTCTTCAGCAGATTTGCGGCAAGTGGGGCAGAAGTAAACCAATTATCCATGGTAGCAGTCCGACCTTCGAAACCCCTGTTCAGCAATAGATCTTCGGACACCCTCTGAGACTGATTCTTTCCGTTTTGCCATCACGTTTGCCCAAATAGAGTTGCGAATGAAGAACAAATCCGGTTTTACTGCAACACGCGTTGAAAACTTGAGGCCATACTTCGCTGGCTTGTTGGGCATGTACTGTCTGCAGAATACTTACCTCGGAAGGCCACTAACTGCTCGTCGATAGTGATGACTTCGTGCGGCGTGAACAGGAGTGCTTGCTGCAGGTTCCAGAGGTCCCAGAAATCTTTGATACCGGCGCCTTTCTCCGTTGATCGTGTGGTCTTGTCATCAGTCCGTAGCATTCGAAGGATGGTTTTAAATCGTTTCAGCGACATGGTGGCTCGGAAAACGGGTCTCCCCATGTTTTCGTCCCAAAGAGTCTCCAACGATTCCTTGTTCGACTTCAGCACGGCGCACAAAATTAGTAGGCCAAGAAATCCATCGAACTCGCACTCATCGAGCACCTTCCACGTGTTACCCATTTTTTCCAGTCCTTTCTCATTCGTGTGATTGATCACCATGGAAATCAGATTCTGATCAAATGATACCTTGAAGGCATCGATCTCGTTGCTTATTCTCGAGGTGGCGTAGCTTGTAACTCCCGGTTTGTTGCGAAGAATTTCGTGAGCTTTTTTACGTCCCACAGCCATCTTCAGCGGCTGGCTTTCCCAAACTGTTCCGTCCTTAGAAATCCATGACTTGGGGTCAATTTGCTCGTCCAAATCCGAATCGTCGGAATCCGAATCCGAAACCTCACTTCCCTCGCTGTCTTCGCTTTGATCGCCGAGTTCGGAAGTTACGGACTCGTCGTCAGATGAGCCGTACTCAAATTCCTCATCCATCGTTAACCTAATGCGAAAATACAAATAAGTTTGATTTTTGTAATAATAACTTGGTATAACTACCGTTGGAAGGAATTAGTTCCGGATGAGTAATTCGTGAAAGACTTGACACGAACGGTCCTGTTCGACGATCGCCAAAGTGCGCTTGCTCGAAACACAAAACACTCGAGCTTGTCACTTTTCGCGCGTTTTTGTTCCTCTTCAGCGGCCGTTATTTTTGTTCTTTCGCAAGTGTGTTTTGACAGATACACGCTAACATGACTTAGCACAGAACGTGGCTAAACTCTAACACTCTTGGGAGCACCCAGTCAACACAATTCGAATTATGAAACAGTACGGTAATTCGGATCGTATACGAATTCCGTTTGGTGTTCATACCGGTTGTTGCGTTTGAAACGGAAGTCGTACACGATTCGTATTGAACTCCGTTTCAGAATACAAATTGAGTTGAATGTGGGCGCCACCACGATTTGAGCTTTCATACAAGTTTGTCTTTTTTATTTGGTTTCGGTTCCGGAGTGGTCAGGTGTGGTTCGATATTATGTTCACAAGTTTCAAATGTTCGTGGCTTATAATTTCTATACCAACACGAGGAAAAGGGTGGATAAACGTTTGACAGTTTGAACTATTTTTCCAATTCTGCCCAAAATAATATTTACGCAAAATTCGATGTGTAAAGCGGAGTGGCTAGATATGATCCAATTGGGTCAATTGAGTGGCCAGATATGGTCCAATGGGATTTTTCAGATTCCCGAAATAAATAAATCAAAAGGCCATTTGGCCGTGTCAAGAGCACTAACAACCGGTTCCGAAGTGGTCAGATATGGTACAATTGGCTTTTGACTGGTTCCAGAGTGCATGGCTTGTAGTTTCATGAAGTTTGATATGCCGCACGAAACGCTTTTACCAAAATAGCAATTTTGCCTCTTCCAGGGTATCCGGAACCGGTTCCGGAGTGGTCAAATATGGTCCAATCGGTTGTTTACTGGTTCCAAAGTGCATGGCTTGAAATTCCATGAAGATTGATATGCCGCACGATAGGCTATTACCAAATTAGCAGTTTGGCCTCTTCCAGGGTATCCGGAACCGGTTCCGGAGTGGTCAAATATGGTCCAATCGGTTGTTTACTGGTTCCAAAGTGCATGGCTTGAAATTCCATGAAGATTGATATGCCGCACGATAGGCTATTACCAAATTAGCAGTTTGGCCTCTTCCAGGGTATCCGGAACCGGTTCCGGAGTGGCCATATATGGTCCAATTGGCTTTTTACTGATTCCAGTGTGCATGGCTTGCAATTTCATGAAGTTTGATATGTCGCACGATACGCTTTTACAAAAATAGCAATCTGACCACTTCCAGGGTATCCGAAACCGGTTCCGGAGTGGCCAGATCTGTTCCAAATGGCATTGAATCTGTTCCGGAGAGTATGAATTTTATTTTTAGAGATTAAATATATTTTAATTTGCATTAATCCATACCTAAATCTAACAAAACCTATGAAAACAGGTTTGCCGGAAAGTTTGTTCCTTTGACACCGATTCCCTGGGACCAAAGTGGCCACATCAGATCCTCGTAGCATAGGTGCTCTTCTAGACATCCATACCTTTCATTTGCAGCCAATAGAACGAAAATCGGTTGCAAAATAGATTTTTGCCAGCATTTTCAATTCCGGGGTCATATAGACCCCTTAAGACCTTAAACGTAAGTTTTTCTTAAGATCCCAGGAAGGTTAAATAGAACCATCCAAAAAATAAAATAATGATCATGGTTGTTGAATAAAATAAAAATTGTAGATCATAATTCTTCTCATGTGTCCCGATTCTGGAAAAGCACAGTACTTTTTTGTTTCAATTGTTTCAATTCAATCTATTAGTCATACTATATTAACTTAACATTACATCACTTTCCAGTGGAGCAAGAATCCACTAGTAATCAAGAAGATCGAAGAGGTTCAACGCGCGCAGTTGAACATTCCAGTTTTAAAACGAGCCATCGCCAGTCTGCACAAAACAGCCTGATGCCTAAAAGTGCGCCAAATGTAGAGCAATATCTGTGGTGCTCTCGCGCTCTCTCATTTATTCATGCTCTTAACGTGCTGTCAACGCGCTGGCTTGTTTACCTTTTGCAAGCAGCTCCCTGCAGAGCTAAGCGAGCTAAGTCAGCTGGGGCCTGGGGGTGGCATTTTGCTCTCTCCCAAAAATGCTGTCAGTTCACGCTCTCAGATTAAACCAGATTTACCAACACATCGATAATGCCGCTGCATATGAATAGGAAGCTCTTTACATGTGTTGAATTTTTTCCATATGGAGATTTTTTCCCTGACGTTCAGAGGGTCGGTGTGAACGCGACGAGCATCTGCGCGTGGCCGCCAGGCTGGCTCGCTTTAGTATTGGTGGGTTGTAAAGAGAGGTAAAGAGTAAAGGGCCAATGCTTTTTTGGTGCATGCAGCGCTGCTGAACATAGGGCGTTGATTTTGTTAACGTATATTCAAACAAAAATTGTAATAAACAATTATTGTATGTTGCTGGTTTAAAAAGCACCGTGGTACTTAAAATAAAAAAAATATTCGCTTGAAATCGGATACCTGTTCAATGAACAGGTTGAACAGGTGGACGAGTCGCCTCTGCAAGATTTATATTTCCTATACGTTCTCGTTGGGAGCAGATGGTAATCGAACCCAGGACCATTCGCTTACAAAGCAAACACCGTGACCAGTCAGCCACGGCCGCTCCTCGGGTGAACATATCGTGGTTGAGCAATTCCAGCCCAAAACAGGAATTTTTTAGGTACTTTTTTCTCGACCCTCTCCGATTTTGAATGAAACTTTGTATACATGTTATCCTAGGCATATATAAGCCATTTTTGTGTATATGGCGCCAGTAACACTCGATAATGACATTTTAGAAGGGCGTACGTGTTTTCAATATTTTTGTATTTCGTAATTTAAACATTGCTGTATCTCGAAGCCGTTGCATCGTATCAAAAAGTGGTCAAAGACAAACTTATAGGAAATTTGACGGGCTTTCCGAAAAAAATACACTGAAAGAAAAAAACACTCCACTTTTATGAGATTTTTTGATTTTTAGGTTTAAAAGTCAAATTTGAAGTTGAGCCCACGATTTTTTTTTGTTCAAAATTTTTGTAAAAATAGCCTGAGATGTTACAAAAAGACTCACGAAAAATGCAGGATGGAGCAACTCACCTAAAAAAATACAAAAATCATTTACTGAAACTGTTTTTTTTAAAGTGCTCTAAACGTCAAAATTTTCAAAAACTGAATACGGGAATCGATTCTCCAGACAATTTTACATAAAAGTCTCCATAATGACCATTGCCCTAAGTCCAATGCTTGTGAAGTTACAGCGGTTTTAAAAATAAAAATGTTGAAAAAATGGTTTTTTGATGGTTTTTGGCAATTTCTATATGACGGACTTGATACTTCAGTTTCGAAAATATTTTTACCGAAAAGCTCGTCCAATTTCCCATAAGTTTGTCTTTGACCACATTTCAATTGGATGTATGCGCTTACAGATATAAGCTTATTTATTATCCAGGTTACTTTACTACACTGAAAAAATGTTATGTTTGAATTATGAGCAATGTAATTAGCTTATCTCTGTAAGCCCATACATCCAAATGAAATGTGGTCAAAGAAAAACTTATGGGAAATTTGACGAGCTTTTCGGTAAAAATATTTTCGAAACTGAAAAATCAAGTCCGTCATATAGAAATTGCCAAAAACCATCAAAAACCCTATTTTTTCAACATTTTTATTTTTAAAACCGCTGTAACTTCACAAGGATTGGACTTAGGACAATGGTCATTATGGAGACTTTTATGTAAAATTGTCTAGAGAATCGACTCTCGAGTTCGGTTTTTGAAAATTTTTACGTTTAGAGCACTTTTCAAAAAAAAAAAAAAAACAGTTTCAGTAAATGATTTTTGTATTTTTTTTAGGTGAGTTGCTCCATCCTGCATTTTTCGTGAGTCTTTTTGTAACATCTTAGGCTATTTTCACAAAAATTTTGAACGAAAAACCCGATTTAATCCCACCTGGGGTGAGATAGAGCCTTTCTTACAAAAGGAAGTTAACGGCAGTTGATTTTGTTTTTCAAAGAAATAGCAAAATAAAGAATGGTCCATTCATTAATCAATTCGAAACTCAACCATATTTTTTCATATAACTGAAAAGCGCTGGTTTTTGCCCCATTTGCCATGGCCGGTTGTAAGCTGTGCTCGCACACAAGCATTTTCGATTTTTAAAATCAGAACACATTGTTTTTGCGACAGAGATTTAGCTCACAATTTGCGATGTTCATAATGTTTTCTGCATATCGCTAAATTGTTCGTATTCTCTGAGTGTTTTTTTGCACTTTTCAAAATATTAAAAATTAACGAGAAAACAAAATAATTCCGTCTTGCTCCAGAGCGTTAAAGTGGTAACAAAATGACTGGCAGAAAGTGTTTCAATACCCGAGAATTTGCCGTGTTGTAAACAACGATGTAACGGTAAAGCCGCATAAATGTTCTTGAAAGCTTTGAAACGCCTACTGTAATTCACTAAACTGTCATTTAGGCGTTAGGCAAAATTATGAGCTTTCAATAAGCAAGCCAGAGTATGCATTTAGGCGTTTTTGGGATTGGGAAGCAAACAACGACTGAGCGCTCGGTGGGACTTCACTACGACAAACGCAAACGTACCGAATAAACCACCTTGGTGCGCTGGTACGATGAACAAAAATACTAATACACAAAAAGGCTAGTACCGAAGCTAGAAAACCAAACCCGCGATGTGCGTTGTCACTGGCACATGGGAAGCTTAGACGTTTCCCAGAAATTCGTTCGCTCAGAGTTCGATCAGAGAATGAGCAAAACAAAAAAGAAAGGCAAAAGAATGAGCATGAGGCTTCAGAACAGATAGCTAATTGCGTCTAGTTTGCGTTCACTGAAGCTTAGCATAGAAAATAATGATAGGCGATGTGTGATGACCGAGCAATCGATAAAGCAACGTGCACTAAAAGGGGGTAATCTAGTATCAAAACTCTATACGCGCCAGCATCACGCGCCAGCATTGCTCGCGTCTGCATGTGAAGCTCAACTTGACAACTTGTCGACGAAGCGACGAAAATCGATCGTCCATGATTTTTTGCAGATTTTTCGAATGAATATTGCTCGAGAAATGATTTGGGAACGAAGCTTGATTTGGCGTCGGAGCCAAAAGAATCCTATACCTTTCTTTAGTAAGAAAGGCAAAAATGGAAATTTTCTAAAATCTGAACGGTAAATCCGAATGAGGTCAAATTTGTTTCAGAACATCGAGTATGGTCTAGATTATGATGTGGAGAAAAAATTAGATAAAATGCCAAAGGAATAGTTTTGGCATTTGGTGAAAATTGGCTTTTACCTTTTTAGGGTTTTTCCTCACAGTGAATTGGTCCACAAGCTGTAAATCAAGAACCACATTACCGACATAGATGAAAATTTGGGAGGATGTAGGGCTGGAAAATGCAATTTTGGATAAATAAACGATTTCAATACTTCAATTTTCGACCGAATTTTCATTTGAAAACCGCCTGATTTGGTGAAAACACACTCCGAGTCCCCATAAAAATGGATAAATTCAAATTTGGTATGGAACTGGTTCAGGTTCAGCACATCCCCTTTCAAATGCGCCCAAGAGAGCTTAAATCCATAATGTGGGCTCTGAGAAACCCCTACCACAAAATTGAGCACTTTTTACCACACACGGACGTCACGCGTGCTTTACAGTAAATTAAGCGCCAAAATTCGGATATTGGAGGTAGACCAATTCTGTCATTGTCAATCGATCGGGCGTCGAAAATCGATCGTCCATGATTTTTTGCAGATTTTTCGAATGAATATTGCTCGAGAAATGATTTGGGCCAAAAGCAAATCCTATACCTTTCTTTAGTAAGAAAGGCAAAAAAATCGTGGGCTCAACTTCAAATTTGACTTTTAAACTTAAAAATCAAAAAATCTCATAAAAGTGGAGTGTTTTTTTCTTTCAGTGTATTTTTTTCGGAAAGCCCGTCAAATTTCCTAGAAGTTTGTCTTTGACCACTTTTTGATACGATGCAACGGGTACGCCCTTCTAAAATGTCATTATCGAGTGTTACTGGCGCCATATACACAAAAATGGCTTATATATGCCTAGGATAACATGTCTACAAAGTTTCATTGAAATCGGAGAGGGTCGGGTACAACCGATTCCCTATTTGACATGGAATTGCTCGGTTCTCAACAGTAAACAAAAGAGGGTGTGTGTAACCAACCAAACGGGACCACGCGTCCGCTTCTTTCAAATTGAGTTGTTTCCATGTATTTTAGATTTTAACATTCTTTACATGCAAATAACTCGCATAGGCATTTGGATAGTGTTAGCTCTGCCGAGCTTCGGTGACCCATTTCTACGCTGGCTAGCCGAGCGCAAGGTGCCTCAGATTGAATCGATAAGCCCCGCCCTGAAGAACATTTGCATCAATCGGATTCAAATACTTTAATTAATTTATTTGTTGACACTTGTTGGCAACTTTGTCCAAGACACGACTTCTACGTCTAATTCAAAATAATTTTCTAGAAGAGAAAAAAAATCCCAAAAATATTCCTGGAATATTCCTAATTTCCCAACTTTCAAACACTTGTGTTGTAAAGTAATACTTTTCGACACTGTTTCGGCTAAGACGAGGAATCAAACATCAAGAAATCCAATACAATCGGAATTGCAAAAAATGTTTATGCAATGATGAAATGACTCGTACAATATAGAAAGTGCTGAAATTTAAATTTTAAAAACTTTAAAAACTTGGCCAATTTAAATATTACATTGTGTATGCTAATTTTTCAACGTATGTTTAGCAAGTCTCGAAGAATTTCATGAATTTATTAACAGCAATTCACGTATCATTTAGCCAGTCATCATACTGTCTAACGTTGACGTTGACGCATCACCGTTTACGATTTGTATATCCATCATTACGTTGCGGTCATTTTTTGTCACGAGGAAGTTCGACAGTTTATTCAGTTTATTAGCTGCTTTGTTAATATATTTTTAATTGCCTTTAGCATCAATTTGACGGGCTCCAATTTTAATGTTTGTGTGAATTGATTGATTAAAATAAGACTTGCTAATTGTCAAAAAAAAAAAAAAAAAAATGGTCGTGTTAAGAAAAAAGGGAGCCAATTAGTCAGAAAGTAAATTAATTTCATTTCGTTTCCTTTTTTTATCCTCCAGATTCCCGCCACCACGACCCGCATCCTGCTGAACCACTTCAAGTGGGACAAGGAAAAGCTGATGGAGCGGTTCTACGACGGCGACCAGGAGAAGCTGTTCAAGGATGCACACGTGATCAACCCGTTCCGGAAGCCCAGCACAGTCAGCAAGCCAAAGGTGCGAGTCTTGAAAAACGAAATTTGGGCCAACCACACGCCGACGACGACGACGACGACGAACGGACGAGGAGCAAATGCAATTGACCCAATTTAACACAACTGTTTGTTCTTCTTCTTTCTCTTTTTTTGCGCCCTTCAGATCAAAAAATCTGGAACGGAAGATTGTGAGATCTGCTACTCGTCATTTCCGCCCAGTGTAAGTAGTACCCTTGTGTAAAAGTTTCATTTTCATTTCCTTCGTCGCCACTCGACGAAACCAATGTCGTCCTGTTTCATATAAAGGTACATGCAACGTTCGTTCGTTCATTCCTCTCGTCTCGTGCTCCAATTTTGTGTTCCCTTCTTCAAGGTTTATTTTGGGCGTCGCGTCCCTGAAAAAATAGCGCTGCTGCAATGTTTTGGTTTTGGTTTGGCACTTTTCCTTCCCTATTGGAGGTGGCGCGAGGTCGAGGAGGCAAGAAAAGAAAAACGGCACACGATCGAGGTTAAAATAGAGCTTCCTCGCAATCAAATAGCTTCACTTTCATTCGAAACAAACACACAAGCTCGAAATAAGAGACGAAATTGAGAGTCCGTGTAATCAGCTGGGGCCGCCGACGGCGACGACGACGACGACAGTCATGTCGCACGCTGACCTTTTGCGCGTGAACCCGTTTTAACGTTAATTGAAAATAAAGTGGGATTTCGGGATGCGATTAAATGTGAATCGACCCAATTGATAAAGCTAGCTAGCCAAACAAGCTGCCAATTCACGCTGCCACGCTCTGTCGGGAGCGGGTTCAAGGTCAGACGGCGCTGCTGTATGTTCTGCTCAGTGCAGCAGGCAGACAGCAGTTCGGGTCGATTATTTAGCTCGGTCTGTTGTTTACTTGGTTAGCTGCTCTCTCACCTTGTGGTGTTGGTAGTGGTGATGATTCCGAGAGGCGCGTGGGAAACATTCTATTGGTTGGATGATTGCCCGTTGCAATTCCGATGTTCGATTTCAAGATCAAGTTGGCTTAGAAATTAATTATTATTAAATCGAGAACCGAGGTGAGGCCATTAACTATAAGTTAGGACATACTGGAAATGTCAAATGTTTGCATTAGTCCGCATTTTTAAAGCAAACTTATTAAAACCAAATTCTCTTAACCTTAACTCTCTAACGTCCAGTACAGTCATCCCGCTTATTCGGAACAGTTTTCAGATCGGCCAATGTTCAAAAAACCATTTGTAGAACCACAAAGAGTTTAAAATGGATTTTTAAATCAATTGGGTCCTAAAATGAAGCTTAGATTGCTGATATTATTGTTTGCAGCGATAAAGCTTATTTTTCTGAGTACAATGAACCTTTGTACGACCACAAAGAGTTTAAAATGGATTTTTAAATCAATTTTGAAAAATTAACCTCGCGGTCCTTCTTGACAGAAAAGTTCCTACTTGACAGCTCGTTCCAAGGGGACCATAGTTGATCCATCGAAAAAATGTTGTCCAGTCAAAAAAAAATTTTGCATTAAAATGAAAAAAAGTGATCAGAAATTGTTTTTAATCGTGTTATTTACCGTTGTACATAAAAATTGACATAGGGCTTTAGTACCCAATTAAACATAATGATTTACTTTTGCCTTCATGTGAAAGCTTTTCTTGTGATCTTTCGATTGATGCATAGACCAACTGTACATTTTTACGTTTTATGTCAAGTATTTAAAGAAAAACATTAACCCTTGAAATCCACTAATTCGGAACACTATTTCATACAATGTAAACAAGCTTTTTTTTCTTTCCATGAGTACATATTTTTTTCAAAATAATGACTTCACACTCGGAAAACAATAAAACTCATGCTTAGTAAAGTTTTATGAATGGTCTGATAACTTTTTTTTTAAATGTCAGTTAAATTCAGGTGGTCCACAATTGTGGGAGGCACAATAACATCCCACAGTCATGGAACAGGCAATTTGGAAGCAGTGTTTTGCTGCACTTGATAAAATAATCTTTAAATGCATTTTATTGTTTAAAAAGCTCTACTTTTACTAGTGAAATAGCAAGAGAATGTCTAAATAAAGCTCGACAGAAAAGTTGCATTTTGCATACTATTGACAAATTACCACTAAAGTGTTCCGCATTTTTGGGTGTTCCGGATATGTGGGATGACCAGAGCTCCAAAATTTAGAATTTCTCGCAGATGAGATTTTTTTTGGAAAGGTCCAATAAACCAAATTTCCAATTTTAGCTTTTTGGCTGTTTTTGAAACCGACTTGAGTCAGAGGAAAAAAAACACACAAAAATCAAAAAAATAAAATTTGGTTTATTGGACCTTTTCAAAAAAAACTCCAGAACTGTTTCTTTTCGCACTTATTTAAGAGACATATAAACTAACTTCTAGCCAAGTTTATTTCAAGTGCGTTAAAATAAATAATTCAATGAGATTTAAGTTTGGGATGTTCAGAGCTAATGAAAAACAAGACATCTGGAGCAACATTTGAAAAGGGTGCATTAGCACCCTGCTAAAACTGTTTGCAAATTCTCAGCCAACAGATCGCTATTTTACAAACCCCGCAGTGTTGAAAGGTAGCTGGGAAGGTCAGCTATCGTTTAACAATTCTTGACATTTTATTGATAAGGTCCTATAAACAAATGTAAACATAGAGTTTATCCCTTTCACACCTTATGCCAATGTCCATCGGAGTAAGAGGGATGCACACAATGTTTACATTTGTTTATAGGAGCTAATAAAAAAAAGTCTAGAATAAATGTTTTGTGAAGAGCTACCAGTTGGCTCGGAATTTACACTTACCTTTTAATGGAGAAAAGCTCGGAAATTTACCGTTTCTAGGATTTTTAAATTTAAATTTGCCTATACAGTTTGCGTTAAACGACCATACAAGTCTCCATACAATTTTGGCAGCTGTCTATACAAAAATTGTACGTATATATTAAAATACTTGTAACTCTTGAGTGAATTTTCTGATCAATTTGGTGTCTTCGGCAAAGTTTTAGGTATTGTTGAGGACTATTGAGAAAAAATAGTTACACGGAAAAAGTGCAGATTTTTAATCAACTTTTATTTCACAAAAACTCAATTTCCAAAAATACGTATTTTTTATTTTCGAGATTTTTTGATATGTTTTGGGGGACAAAACCCGCAACTTTTGAGCCATAGAGAAACATGGTCAAAAAAATCTGCCGCCGAGTTATGAATTTTTTGAAAAATAGTGATTTTTGAAAAAAAAAAAATCTAAATTTCATGCAAAAGCAAATTTGACGTAATTTTTCAATGTAAAATTGAATTTCCAATCGAAAAGTACTTTACAGATTTTTTTATAAAGGGCTCTGTTTTCAAGATATAGCTACCGAATGTTTGATTTTAGCGAAATATTTGCAGTATTTTGATTTTTAAAAATAGTGACCATGAGTTTCTGAAAACATTTTTTTTTTAAAACATCAGAAAATTTTCTATGAAATTGTCTAAGAGACATTGAAGATTGGACCTCTGGTTGCTGAGATACAGCGGCTTAATGAAAAAGAAACATGAAAATTGAAGTTTTCTAAGTTTCACTAAAAAACCCACAATTTTCTAATGTCGATATCTCCGCAACTAATGGTCCAATTTTCAATGTTAAAACATGAAACAATCGTTAAATTTTCCAATCTATTCAAAAAAAAAAAATAATCAAGACTAGTATTTTAAATGGGCGTAATTTTCAATGTTTGGCCCTTTTAAAATGTTAGTCTTGATTTATTTTTTTCAGAATATTTTTTTCGAAAAGATCGGAAAATTTCACGAATGTTTCATTTACCATTTACCACCTCAAGGTGATTCAAGTAACGATTTTTTCATGTTGTAAAAAGTATCGTTTTTGAGCGAGCCAAATAAAAATATCCAAAATATATACTTTCCCATTTGTAAACATAGTAGCCAAAATTTTATCCTAAAACGGTAATATACTAAGAATTTTGAAAATTCGTCACTTTTTATGTAAATATCTCGGCTTTGAGTGGACATAAAATCTTGCTCTTAAAGTACTACCCTTTTTAGGACGCACTGCCCATGATCGCATAAACGTCCCATATTCAAAAACCGCAAGATGAGCAAACAAATGAAGAGTTTGTCCCATACATAAGGCTACGTGTTAAGTTTTCTAATCGAATCTAATGTAAACCTAGCGCAGCTATCCTTCCGGATCCTGGAGATGGTTGGGCGATAACATCCTAAAATCTTTCTTTTGTAACCGGCAAGGCCCACTGTGTAAAGTTAACCCCAAAGATGATACGTTGTTGCTCAAAGTAATAAGGCTAACTACGTGTTAAGTTTTCGCAAAAACACGGGATTTCCCCCAGTTTTAAAGAACAAAGTGCTGCATATTTTTAGTTTTCTGAAAGTGCACATGATCTTGAACCAAACAGCAAAATTTTCTCAAAAATGTAAAAATGCATACGGGACATTTATGCGACTACTTTTGGGGACATTTTTATCTGTCATACTTTACCGGAGAGCTCGTTCAATTTCTTACAAGTTTGGCTTTGACCGCATTTTGATTGCTGACTTGCAGCTAATTCACTATCCAGGTTAGGAGCGACCCATAAATCAAAAACAAAGAACACAGAGAATTGTTTGAATAGTCTAAAGAACCACTATTAAAAGCAAACAGAATATCCATAAAAAAATCAAATCTTAATGAGGTTATATCTTGCTTTTTTCTTAGGTCATTTAGTTGATTTGATCATAAGTGTTTGCCAAAATATGTCTTAACCTTTTAAAATATTTTTCTGCAATCGCCAGATGATGACTGGGCTGGAGTGTGGTCACCGGTTCTGCACCCAGTGCTGGCAGGAGTACCTGACCACGAAGATCGTCGAGGAGGGCCTCGGGCAGTCGATTGCCTGTGCCGCCCACGGCTGTGACATCCTCGTGGACGACGTGACCGTGATGCGGCTCGTCCAGGACTCGCGCGTCAAGCTCAAGTACCAGCACCTGATTACGAATAGCTTCGTCGAGGTGAGTTTGTTTTCTTGTGGAGTTTGAAACTGATAACCATGCTTCCCTTCCCCCTTCTTGACGCAGTGCAATCGACTCCTGCGCTGGTGCACGTCCGCCGACTGCAACTACGCGATCAAGGTGCAGTACGTGGACCCGCGTCCGGTGACCTGCAAGTGTAACCACATGTTCTGCTTCGAGTGCGGTGAAAACTGGCACGATCCGGTGCAGTGTCGCCTGCTGCGGAAGTGGATCAAAAAGTGCGACGACGACTCGGAGACGTCCAACTGGATCGCGGCCAACACGAAGGAATGTCCCAAGTGTAACGTCACGATCGAGAAGGACGGCGGCTGTAACCACATGGTGAGTTTGAGGGCTGCGAGCTTTGTCAAATTTTTAACACCTACTTCTTTTGCTGGAACCAGGTTTGCAAGAATCAAAACTGCAAGTACGATTTCTGCTGGGTTTGTTTAGGATCCTGGGAGCCACACGGTTCGTCCTGGTACAACTGCAACCGTTACGACGAGGACGAAGCACGCGCCGCTCGTGACGCCCAGGAAAAGTTTAGATCATCGTTAGCCAGGTAATGACGGCACACTACAGGGAGAGTCGTAAACAATATCATTACCTAACACTTGCGTAATTCTTTAGATACTTGCACTACTACAACCGTTACATGAATCACATGCAATCGCTGAAGTTTGAACACAAACTGTACGCCTCGGTCAAGGCCAAGATGGAAGAGATGCAGCAACACAACATGTCCTGGATTGAGGTAAGAAGATTTGATTTTTTTTAAATTTATTTGGGGAAGTGGTGCGAAGAGCGGGTTCCGGCACGGGAGGCACGATTTTCAACAAGTCGGTTTAATTAATTGCTCTTTCCGATTAGGGACCATCCATAAACCACGTGGACACTTTTTTGGGAATCTGATTTTGTCATCATTTTGGTGGCACACACATCCACACGCAAGATCAGAGGTTAACTGCTTAATGAAAGTCGCCATCAATATCTTTTCACTTGCGCTTACGATTTCAAAGCGCTTAAGATATAAAATTGCTTCCAACTACCGGCAACATGTTCTTCTGACCATTACTTAGTCACTCACTTGAAAAATAATCCCGAAAAATGTAAATAATTAGCAAGCACCATAAAAAAAAAACAAACGCGCTAAGAGTCTTTTGACGTTTCAATTTTGAATACCGATTCTAATCGAAGGCTGAAGAAAACCGGGCGAGAAGCGAAGGCAAATAAAGAACAAAGGGTGGCCACCAACACCACCAACATGCTGGTGCAGCGCCTGTTAGAGTGAGCAAGTGCTGCCAGGAAACTTTCGCTATGAATGCTACTTTTCGTGAGTGTTCGCTTAAAATTTCATCAATTTTGGCAGCACTAAGCAGACCCAAAAGGGCGCTGGAAGAAAAAAAAAATTATGCTGAAAATAGAAAAATGGACGTGGCCCAATGTACTCGACTGATTAGAAAGCTTTTTTAATATATATATTTTTTAAATGCTTGTAAAATGAATAGCATAAATTTTAATAAAAGTGAAAATAAACAGAATTGTTCACAAAAAGTTGCTCTACTTGGTGTACTTGGTTTTAGAGAATTTCAAGGAACAATCCAGATTATCCAGCATCATTCAAACACGACCGCTTATTAGGCTTAAAATAGGCATATTTCCCCTAGTGAAAAATTTAAATCACATGCCACGGTTTTAACATTAGAATGAAAAAAGTGTTTTAAAATGCATTTTACACTTGTTGTTTTGCAAACGTCAGTTTCAAAATATCTATGTGTTGACGTAATACTTTTAGCTTACAAAATTTGAAAATCAAGGCTAAATGCTCTTCATCTTTATTGTACTTTTCGTTCTATTATTTACTCTCGCTTACTTTTTCAAAAGGTCCTATGTACATAGGAAACACATGTCGCATTGGTTGTTTTGAAAAAGTTATCTATAACTGTTCACATTCATTTATTTACATCAAATTGTTTTACATTTTTGCACTGAATCGAATACATTTGGGGGAAAAAAATAACTTAAACAACAAATCCTAAAAAATAAATTCTTTGCAATATTCAAAATTATTAGAAATACGTCTGTATTGTAGTAGGTTAAGACAAGTAATGAAAGTTTATTAATGTGAAAATCGTGGCTTACTATACTGCCAACATCCCCCCTTAAGCTAGATTTTATGTACTCCCAAACTTCTTCTAGCTTCACTTAGCTTCGGGGCCGGAACCGCCTTTGTTAATACATCCGCCATCTGCTGCTCCGATGACACGTGTAACAGCTTAATGCACTTCATCTCAATCTGCTCACGTACGAAATGATGCCTAATGTCAATGTGCTTACTTCTTGGCGAGTATCCCATCTCCTTCTCGGCTAAACTGATAGCACTCTTGTTGTCACATCTTATCAGCATGGCCAGTTTCTGTCCCCAGAGCTCTCCAATGAAGCCTCTCCACCAGATTGATTCCTGCGTCGTTGCTGCTAAAGCCATGTACTCCGCTTCTGTAGTAGAAAGAGCAACCGTTGGCTGTCGTCGAGAACTCCACGTGATTGCCCCTCCATTCTTGATGAACACGTAACCACTCGTTGAACGCCTAGTATCGAGATCATTACCCCAATCTGCATCAGTGAACGCATCGAGCCGGTTTTCCGATTGCTTTGAGTAAACCAGTTTCAGGTCCTTTGTTCCCTTCAAGTAGCGTAATATCCTCTTCGCCGCCACCCAGTGTGCATCGCCAGGATTCTCACAGAAACTACTCACCACACTCAGCGCGTGACAAATGTCGGGTCGCGTACATTGCGCCAAGAACTGCAGGCTACCTATCAATTCCCGGAATGGTACTTGCTTCATCCGCTCTCGATCTTCTTCCGTTCTTGGACTCATCTCTCGGCTAAGCTTCTGATTAAGATCCATCGGAGTCAGCACTGGGTTGCATTCCGTCATCTTGAACTTCTCTAATAATTCGTTGATGTACCGTTCTTGATCAACTGCTACCGTTCCATTTCCTCTTGTAACACGAATTCCCAAAACCTGCTTGGCCATTCCGAGATCTTTCATTCGAAATTTCTTTGTGAGTGCACTCTTGACCGTGCTTACCATCTCGTCATCATTGGAAAATATTAGAAAATCATCCACATAAATAGTGACAATGACCATCTTGCCTTCCGTAATCCGGAAGTAAACACAAGTGTCGTACTTGGATCGCTGTAGTCCCATCCTCCGCAGTTCCTTGTCCAATTTCAGATTCCAAACACGACTCGCCTGTTTCAACCCTTAAAGTGCTTTCTTCAGCAGACACACTCTTTCCGTTCCGTCCTCGAATCCCTCGGGCTGCTGCATGAAGATTTGCTCCTCTCCTAGATCTCCTTGAAGAAACGCTGTGACCGCATCCATTTGATGGATTTCCAGACTCAACTCGGCCGCTTTGGACATCAGATACCGAATAGTTGCATATCGTACCACAGGGGAATACGTCTCGTTATAATCCACTCCTTCAACCTGAGAACATCCCTTGATGACGAGCCTAGCCTTGTACCGCTCGATGGATCCGTCCGACTTGACTTTGATTTTGTAAACCCACTTGTTTTTCAACGCCTTTCGTCCAGTTGGTAGCATTGTCATAGTCCAGGTCTTGTTCTCCATCAAGGCTTGATACTCAGAGTCCATCGCTTCAATCCAAAAACTCACGATCGGTTCGGTTCATGGCATCTCGAAACGTGCATGGTTCACCTGCGGGCTGTGGGATGATTAGCTGCAGAGATGGTTCGCCGTTCAAATTTGTATCAGGACACTTGCCTTTGATCTGGCGCTCCCAGTCACCAGACTTCGAATCATGTTGCGCTCCAACGGACTCTTTTGTTGGGTGTGACGGGAGCGCTGTGGCACGGCCATCCTGTTGACCTCGTGATCCATGCTGTTGAGAAACGGTTTTCTGAGGGTACATGCTGTACGTGACCTTAAAATCATTGTACTTGCCTGGTAACCGGCGCTCCCTCTCGCTGCGCCTCATCACACTTCCAGACAGTGATTGTTGTAATTGCGGAGGGAGCGCAGACGATGGTCCAGCAACAGGATCTACATCCGCGTCAACTGCATTTGCTTCAGCCAGTTCTTCAATCGCCGGCGTCACTCGATCCTCACCAGGTACTGCATCCGTATCGACCGCACGTATCTCAACCGTTTCTTCAGCTGCATCCAACGCCGAGTCTTTAACCGTCTCGTCCAAATCCTCAGCAACCGTTTCGTAACCATCAGTATCTGTGTCGCTATCACTATCTTCAATCTGCACGACATTTGCTGGTCGATCCTGCACCTGGTGCACGACTCCTTGGGTATAGAACTCCACACGATCTAGATCTGCAACTTCTCGTTCGTTTTCAGTCGGTTGTTGCTTCTCACACAGAAAGATAACATCTCGGCTAATTAGAAACTTCCTTGTCGTAGGATTGTACAACCGATATCCTTTCGCGTTGGTTGCGTAACCGACAAACACACATGCTTCAGACTTGGGGTCCCATTTTTGTCTCTTCACTTTCGGAACGTGCGCCATCGCTTTGGCGCCAAAAACTCTAAGGTGCGATAGATCAGGACGTTTTCCGGTGAACTGCTCTTCTGGTGTACACGTAAGCCCCTTGGCAGGTGAACGATTCATCAGATATACCGCCGTACCAACTGCTTCCGCCCAAAACGTTTATCAAGTCCAGCATCAAACAGCAACGCTCGCGCTTTTTCAACAATCGTTCGATTCCTCCTTTCAGCCAATCCATTCTGCTCCGGGTTGTACGGTACTGTGGTTTCGTGAATAATACCACTGGAACGAAGAAAATCCTCGAAATCCCTGCCAACGTACTCCTTTCCGTTGTCACTTCTTAACCGCTTAATCTTTCTACCAGTTTGATTCTCTGCTTGTGCCTTGTAATCCTTGAATGCCTCCAGTACTTCTTTCTTCGATCGCAGGAAATACACAATCGTCCTTCTACTTGCGTCATCGATAAAAGTCAAGAAATACTTGTTACCGCCGATCGAATTACTCTCCATTGGACCGCACAAATCCGTATGCACAAGCTCTAGCACCTCTTCAGCTCTCGTTCCAGTCCTCTTGAACGGTAACCGCTGATGTTTCCCTTTGATGCAAGGCACACACGGCGAGAGTTCACCGCAATTGATGCTCACCCCTGTAGACATTCTTGAGAGAATCTTCATGCTCTGCGAATTCATGTGACCAAGACGCCGATGCCACAACATCAGCTCATCCTCAGCAGTCGTCATACACGCAATCGCTCGGTTTACTTGCTTCAGCTGGTACAGTCCGTCCGACTCGACTCCAATCGCCACAACTTCTCCGTTCTCACAATTGATGACCTTGCAGATCTTGCTAGCGAACACCACTTCGTGTCCTTTCTTACAAATCTGACTCACAGAGAGCAGATTGATTGCCAGGTCTGGGACACAAATCGTACCGCTCAATGTGATACCAGAACACCTGCCTGCCACATCCGCGTCTAGATTCAACGCTCCAGCAGCAACTACTGGCACTGCAGCTCCGTTGGCCACATTTATATTATCCTTGATCCGCTTACTGCCCACAAGTTCGTCCGGGTTTCGACACATGTGTTTTGTGGCTCCTGAATCAAAAATCCACGGCTCCGCCTGTCCAGGTGCCCACGCACCGACACTGCAAGCTGAATGAGCTGTCCTTTCCTTCCGATTCGATGTCAAGCTTTGATCAGGTACCGATGACTGACATTCCTTCGCCGGTCTTCTCTGGCACCTTCCTGCTCCATCGACGTACCCCGTCGTCTTCTTCCAGTCCGCATTCGAACCATCTGAACCGCAAACGCTTGAAGTAGCTATGCCGGAACAGGTTTTAGAACCACTTCCACTTGAAACTTTGGAAGTTGGTTCTTCCAGTTCCATCTTCCCAAAACTTCTTCATAAAACAATCTTCGTTTGAAAAAAATAACTTTTTATCGATGGTCGCTATGGTGCCTGTCTGGGCCCATAACCTATTAGAAATACGTCTGTATTGTAGTAGGTTAAGACAAGTAATGAAAGTTTATTAATGTGAAAATCGTGGCTTACTATACTGCCAACAAAAATCATTAGAACGCGTAAACTACGGACTGTATTTTAAAAATGAATGCTCCAAGGCAGACATGCATCCGCTCTAACTCCTCTTTTAGGAGAACTTGTTTGACATTTCGCGTCATCATAAAGCTCCCGAGGACCCTAAGATGTAATATCGAAAACCAAGTGAGATACAGTCCAGACTCGATTTTCCGAAGTCTTGATTATCCGAAGGTTTGTATGGGACTTCGGATAATCGAATCACGAACAAAAACATTGTTTTCGTATTTTTTCAAAAGGCAAAATCTTACTAAATAAAGGTATAGGTTTTCCTTTATGGCTGGACATCATTTTCATATTCGTAAATATGACGATTCAGCATGAATTTTAAACGGAAAAATCGTTAAAAAATCACACTGCATCGATTTTCGACGCTTCGTCGCCAAGTCGTCAAGTCGTCAAGTCACCAAGTTGTCAAGTTGAGCTTCGAATACCGGCGCGAGAATGTTGGCGCATATAGTTTATGGCTCAAGATATACTCGTTTGTAGTAGCTTGTCTACCGATGTTTCCTTCAACATGTAAGATATCGTAGCTTTTCGGTTTCTTTTGCCCTGTCCGTTTTTGCATAACTGTCCAATGTTTATGCAAAAACTTTTGTGACATAGGACATTCATCCGGCTACAAACAATTCCCGTGTGCTCTTAAAATCGCCTTTAAGTAGGCGTTTTCATAGGTTATATCGTTTGCAAAGCTATCTACCTAAGGTATCGCGATTGAGTGTGTAGTGGTTCGGTTGTAAAAATAGCTATCGCTGACTCCCTCACTTTCGTAGATGCTGAATGGCAAGCTTCCCTGCACTGTGCGGCACACGCGCTTCATTTGTACCTCGGTTTTGCTTTGCGCCTGCTTTGTTCGGTTTATGGGCTCGTACCGAAACTAGAAATCCAAAACCGCGGTGTGCGTCGTCACTGGCGCATTGGACGCTTGCTATGCTCGCGTTTTTCATAAACGCATGTTATATTAAGAACTTGTATGATTAAAAATATTCTTTTGGTGAAAATTGCATTGTTCAATTTCTTTTGGAAAACACATAATTAATAATGTCTTGCTTTCATCATAAGATTTTTTGTATCATGTCACTTTCTTTTGTGCTGACGTTATTAATAAACAAAGTCGATGTTATGAATTGAAAGAAGTTATATTTTTTAGTAAGAATGGCTCTATCGCACCTCTATTCCAATGAACCAATGTTTTCTACACGTTATTCATGCCAAAAACAAGAGGTTTTTACCTGGCAACAAGCAAAACATTACTTTAAACGAAAATGCCATCTATAACACGCTGAGTGCCGTTAAGAAGAGCTCTTAGTGCCGATGCATGTCTGCTCCAAGGGTTCTTACTTGTTCCTGGCGAGTTTTGCACCAACGCAGAGTTGTTGTCATCTCGATGAAAATGTTCAGAACATTTTCTTATAAAAACACTTTGTTTATAGGCCTTTTAAAAAAAACCAGAAGGAAAAACTCCAGCAACCGTGGCCGTGAGGTTACGGGTTGCGGAAGGTGATGGGTTCGATTCCTGTCTAGCTTGGCAAAGTCAGATCCCTTCAAAGAGTAAAATCTACTCACTGGGAACACTGACCGGTATGGGTGGGCTTCGACTAACGGCATGTTGGATTTCCAATCCAGAGGTCGTGAGTTCGATTCTCGTACCGGGATGATGAAAATTTTAACTTAAATTGCTACGTTTAGAGATAAAACTTTGGTGTCTTCGACAAAGTTGTTTGGACAAGCCTAACAATTTTCTAGAAGACAAAAAAAGATCCCAAAAATATTCCTTAAAAGTTAGATTTTCTAAATCACCTTAATCGTGAACCACCTTAATTTTCAACCAAACCAAAAACAGTCCCTTCCCATTTGCAACAACGCTTCCGAAGGCACCAATTTTTTTCGGAAAATCCATTTTCACTTAATTTTGCGATCTGGACCCTGTGCAGTGGAGCGGCTCCCGGTGAGCTGGTGATGAAGTACCGTTTAGTAAGACTGTAATTTAGGTTCATCTGTTCTAATATATATATATTTTTAGAGAAGACTAAAACATACCCCCCGGTTTTGTGTACCCCGCAGGTCCAATTTCTGAAGAAGGCCGTCGACATTCTGTGCCAGTGCCGCCAGACGCTGATGTGCACGTACGTGTTCGCGTACTACCTGCGCAAGAACAATCAGTCGATGATATTCGAGGATAATCAAAAGGACCTGGAAACTGCCACGGAGAAGCTCTCCGAGTATCTGGAGCGGGACATTACGTCGGAGAATCTGGCCGACATCAAGCAGAAGGTGCAGGACAAGTACCGGTGAGTTAGAGTTTGGGACGTTTTTTTTTGTTGGTGCTGGTGTTGGTCGTTTCTGACTGGTTTCTGGTCTCGTTACAGATACTGCGAAAAGCGTCGGAAGGTTCTGCTCGATCACGTGCACGAGGGCTACGAAAAAGATTGGTGGGATTACACCGATTGATAAAGTGTTGTGAATCATCGGAAAATACACTCTCACACACACACACACACACTCGTAGAATATTTTGACGCACTCAAGAAAGCAGATGAGAGGTATATAAAAAAGCAGCAGCAGTTATGAAAAGATGAAAAAAATTACACACACATAAAAAATAAAACAAATCTATAGACAAATATCTATACTGGCGGCGATATCCAGCTGGATAAAACAATAGTAAAAAAGGTAAAAAAAACAAACAAAAATCTGTAAGTATTTCAACACTTAAACGGGGCGTACTTTTACGTTCGCAGCGTACGTCCTTCGTCAGATTATTTAGCCGAAGAGAAAGGAGAGACAACAAATAGTGTTTATGAAATAATAAAAAAAAATCGTTGTTATTTATCTGTTCTTTCTGATTCGTCTCTCATTTCGCTCTGTACCAAATTAGCGCTGGTTCCCAAACTCTTGTTGAAAGCGAAACACACTTTTCCTCCCGTAGTTGATCGAGGTTTAGAAGTAGAATGTCAATCACACATTTGAGAGAGACCTTCGGAAAGAAGCTTCCGTTGCAATAGGAACACGTACCGAATGTAATTGTGATCAGAAAAGAAAAACAAGCAACTGCAAGTCAAACATCTCCAACTTTTAATTTTCTAACCGTACGAAATAACTTTGCTCTGAAAAAAACAACAAACAAATTAACCTCCGGCTAATTTGGTATTTGCCCAAACTTGTAAACGTCTCACTCTCGCTGTGTTTGTTGAATAACTAAGAAGAAAAAAAATAGTCTTTTAGCTTTGCACCGTGTTATTATTATTTCTTTTATCTCTTAGCTCTTTTGAAATGATTTTCATATATTTATTACTAAACCAAATGCACTTTGCGGCATTTGCCTACCTTGCTCCCAATGCCCCATCCCCTCAAAACAGTTCTGTCTCTTTATTGCCCCCTCTGCCTAGCTTTAGCATGCTTGAAACGGATTTAAGCAGACAATGAAATCAAGTAAACAGAAAAAAAAATCAATAAAGAAAACTCTTTGAAAAGTGATATAAAATTTTAACGAAGAAAAAAAAACAGATAACAAAAACAGATTATATATTAAAGTGATGTGACAGAATATATAAAACAAAAACCGGAGAAAAGAGAAAAGTATGCATTATAGGAAGATGATGAAGCGGAAGACAGAAAAAAAAGTAACCAATTATATAACGGAATGGATATGTTAGAAAAAAAAACGGTAATTTTCTCATTATTTTGTCTCCTTTCGTTAACTCAGAAGGTAAGCAACAAGGACAAGGTTAAAAAATGAAACACACACACACGCAATGTTAAACCCGATCGGATCAAAGAGCAGAATAAATAAGAGCTAAATTGAATTAGTTTCCTAGCCGGTTGTGTTGTTGTTGTTCCCTTTTGTCCGAAATTGTCCGTAACGATAATGATTCAATCGTAACATCGATGGTGACCAACTGCCGTTGTAATTTCCTTTTGATCGCTTTATTGTTGTTTTGGTAATTTCAAAACAATTTGTCCGGAAAAACCTCGCTTTGAAAATACTCAAAAAACACGATGACTAAGGTGTTTGTTACAACGCGATGTAACAACAAATGAGGTTATTAAAGTTGGCCCTTGGATGGGTTTTCTGCGGAAAAAAAATCCGAGAATGTTTTCTAGAAAAATGCCTTACGCAACACAGACGTAAATTTCAAGTTCTTAAAAAACTGTCGTCCATATCTAGATTAAGTTTCCCCTTTAAAACGTTCAAACGTGTTTCCTGTCTGGCTCGGCAAAGTCAGATCCCTTGAAAGAGTGAATCTGCTCACTGGGATTACTGATCGGTATGGGATGGGTTTCGTATCCGACTTTCTTGAAAGCTACTTGGCATGTTCTGATGACCGAGTCCATCAATTCAACGAATTTTGATTGTGAGTAATCGCGACCCTTGAAATTTTGTAATGCGAAGAAACATGAAGAAGACGTGAATTTAATAGAGAAAAAATATTCGGGGAAGCATTTTAGAGCTGTGGTGTCAAACGGACATTTGTTCAGTACCTATAGAATTTTTCGTCTTTTAGTCATGTGGACACTAGGGTGGTGCTTAATTTTCTATATATTTTTTCAAAACTAGCTCCGAACCCTGATGAGGGGCTACAGCATTTTTTATGAAAAGTTCTTGGGTTACCCTAAAAAAGATGTTTTTATTCTATAATCTCCCTATATTGTTTTCGGGATTTTTTGTAATTTCCGGGATATATTTATAGCATTAAAAACGAGTCTTTAATAAGCCCTTTTCAAATGTTTGTACATATCTTATTTTGGTGGAAACTTGGCCTGACTGTGCACGACAACATAACTCTTTAGCTTGGAGTAGCTCGAATTCTTTACCACCAAAGATGGTGGTTTCTTGGCCACTGGAACCAATCGGTGTCAGCTGGGGGACGAATATGGTCCACTTTTACCGGAGATATTCCGGATTCCGTTGGGGTACCTCGGACCTCCTATTTAGGTTTTTGGACAATATAACGATAACTTCTTTATAGAACAATGTCGGAAATGATGCAAAAACTTCAAAGCATCATTCTAATACATCATTCTGCAAAAATATTATACATGGTTTAGTCCTACGGGGTAACGGAGTCGGTTCCAGTTGGGCACCAATCGACATCAGCTCAGTGAACCGTTTCTGGTTGGAACCTGTTCCGGTGCCCGAAGGTCTTGACCATGTCATATATCTATGCAGGATGATGTATTATAATAATGCCTTGAAGTTTTGCATCATTAACGGCTTTGTTTTGAGGAACAAATTGTATTATATTGACCAAAAACTCAAATAGGAGGGCTGAGGTACCCCAACGGAATCCGGAATATCTCCGGTAAAAGTGGACCATATTTGTCCACCATCTGATATATACAATATAGACAAATCTGGATCTTTTGCAACCGGAAGCATCCAAATTGGTCAATTCTACCAAAAGTTATGAGATTTTGAAGAATAAAAAAGGGGCCGAATGACTACCCGAGCGTTTGAGTGTTAAAGACCAAGCGGATAGTCCTACTGTAGAAAAACGAGAGGAAAGTACTACAGAGAAACTTCTTTTTACGCGGTGGCGTTACGCTTTTTGTTTCGTAGATTTCTCTTAAACCATTATTATTTTTTTATTATTTTTAATCTTTATGTAAATTTTCAAATTTTTAAATTTTTGATTTACATAAACCTCCAAGACATTCGCTATTGGGGTAAAAATAACTATGGGAGTACTTTTTTCAGAAAGAACTGGATTAAATTTGGTTAAATTCAAGGGTCCTGATTTTCGGTTCAGTGAACAGAAACCACTCACTCATCGCCTATCCATTCGTCGCCTATTCCAACCCGCTAGCATTCATGAGCGAATGAGTCTCGCAAGCAGCCAGCGAGTGGCCCGAACTGTTCACTCAGCGAACAAATACATCGTGAAAATATTTGCCTACTCCGTCGCTCGACGACACTCACACACTACCGTGCTCAGCGAAGAGCCACTCTCAAAAAATGCCAGCGCGGCAGTCTTTTTGTCTTCACGCCCTCAGTTTGCCATCAATTTGATTTTTTCTTGGTGGAAGTTTCTTTGTTATGAATGTTATGAAATCAAAATAAATGCACAATTTAATTGATAACATTGATTTTAGGCAACCCAAATCAATGAGTATAACGCAGCGCATCAGAGAAAAAATGTTTTCAGTTCAGAGTGATCGGAGACGATCGGCCTGTCTGAACTGTTCGGAGACTGAGTCGATCAGAGAGAGAGAGAAGAGTAGAAAAGAGAGTGTTCGGGAGCGAATGATGATAGAGTGACAAACGGTAGGAATTCATCAGGGCAGTATCGCGTCGCCTGCTATTTGTGCTCGCGAATGGAGTGGTTGATTTTGAGCAATCAGGACCCTTGGTTAAATTTT